>NC_060220.1:11502898-11805796 GCF_907164935.1 Osmia bicornis bicornis
CAAAATAAGGGGAGAAAATTACAAAATCCTTGATGAGATCAAAAATAAGACGGATGAAGAGATCTTGGACCAAATAATATTTTTAATAAAAGAAAGGAACTTGCTGAATAATTTTGAGGAAAGGATCAAACATACCAGGAGACAAAAGGAAAGAGAAGTCCCAGTGGACCCAGAGGAAGATTGGTGGGGCGAAGGACCCCACTTTCAGACAATCATTCCCGAAAGACAGGCTAGAAGATTTGCGATGCAAAAGGAAAGGAAGGAAGAAATGGAGAGATTGCGCGAACAAAACAGAATAGATGTCCAAAAAGAAATGGAACGCAGAAACGTCGAAGAAGAGGAAAAACTAAGATCCCCCACCCCCCCGGTTGACTACAATGAAGCAGCCGAAGAAGTGGGACTACAAGAAATAGAAATTGAAACTGAACCATCAGCTACCACGGAAAATAAAAGCATAGAAGAAATGTCAAAGAGCATGCAAGTTGAAGCAAAAGATGATAAAGAATAAGCAAAACGTTAGACAAAACATTGTACAGTTAGTAATAAGTCAAGAACACTCTGATAATATTATATAACCATTATAGTAAGTAATTAAGTAAGGTACTAAATACTATAGTCGTAAGTAGTACAATACATCTATTGAATAATACAGAATCTATACTGATCAAATTAAATCAATTTTATCAATTCGATATCAGTTACTTTCTACAGACCAATACCTTGTATAGATATAAACTTTAAGATTACTAATAAAAAGTCATACTATATATCAAAGGTTACCCACAATATTAATACACTCAAACTAATAAAAATAAGAAATGTTAGTAGGGTTGTGGAACGCCAGAAGCGTAAGAGGCAAAATCACGGAAATCAAGTCAATAATAGATGACTATGACATATTGGCAGTCATGGAAACGTGGTTATACCCGGAGTTTGAGTTAACATTTAAAGGATACAAGGTAATTAGAAAAGATGCTCTGGACATTACGAACAGAGCTACAAGAAAAGGAACGACAGACGGTGGACTATGCTTCATCGTGAGAGAAGAAATAAAAGTAAAAGAAAAGAATATAATAAACAACATGAATATAGAAGCGCTGGCTATCACAGTCGAGTCGGTGGAAGGTGACACAGACCTCGTCTTGACATACAGAAGTCCGTCCAAAAATACATCAACTGAGCAGTGGAATAGCCTGGTAGATAACCTGGAATCAAATGTAAAAACAATCATCATGGGGGACATGAATGCCAGGAATACCGAATGGAACTGTGCAGAAAATGATACACAGGGAATAAGGCTGTCTAACGTGGTAGAGGAGAGAGATGTGTTCATAGCAAACCAGCCTCGGGCTCCCATAGAGCGTCAAATATTGACCTCATAATAGTCAAATATGAAATGCTGCAGTTACTGAATGCCGAGAATTCGGGCCTTACCTTGGGCTCGGACCACCAAATTATTAACATTAATATAGAAGTAAGCGTGCCACCTGTGGACGCAGGAAATAGATTCTCTACGAGAAAATACAATTATAAAAAAATTAAGTGGAATATATTTCAGGTAAAAGTTGACGAGATAGCGGAAAGCTTTAATACTACAGAAGCAAACACAGTGACAGAAGCAGAGGAAGAGACACAAATAAGAGAGGCGATATACGAGAGCCTAGAGGCTGCGGGAGCTACTAAAACCAAAAAAGCGCGAAACAGAAGAGGGGGAACAAATAGCAACAACAAAAACAAACGTAATAAACAAAGATGGTGGGATGACGACTGCGATAAGGCCAGGGAGGAGAAAAGGAGAGCCCTGATGGCCTTCAATAGGCAACCGAATGAGGACACGTGGAACACATATAAAATAAGCATTAAAAGAATAAAAGCCACAATCAAAAAGAAAAGAAAAGAAGCGTGGGAAAAATTTGCCGAAAGTGTAAATCATAGTTCAGATTGTAAAACGTTATGGGAGAAGATTAAGGGCATCCAAAAAGGAAGGAACCTCCCGCGGAACCTTATGACCAATGAAGAAAGAAGGGCGGTGGAAAACCAGGAGATAAAGAAAATCTTTGACGATGATGTACTGCCAGTCGGCACAGTGAGTGGTGTGGCAACGGAAGAAGACAGATTAGTATACGCCAACGAAGAAGGGGAACAACAAGAAGAACCCCTTAGTATAAAGGAACTGCTCTCATCGGTCCCAAAAATGAATAAGAAATCCGCTCCAGGGAAAGATGGGATAGACAACAAGACGATAAGTATGCTACCTATCTCAATGCTAAATGTTCTGTTAAAATTATTCAACAGGGTATGGCAGTCGGCTAAAGTCCCGCCTAATTGGAAAAACGCAGCAGTGATCCTGCTAGACAAGCCTGGGAAGAAGGCGTTGAGACCGATAGCACTGACGAACTGCTTGGGGAAAACTATGGAAAGAATAGTAAATGCAAGGCTGGTAAACTGGGCGGAGAAGAATAATATAATGAATAACTGGCAGAATGGGTTTAGAAAAGGCAGATCCACGATAGACAATCTTGTCAGACTCAGAACAGACATACAAGACGGATTCAACAATGGCAAAGCCACACTAGCCGCGTTCCTGGATGTTAAGTCAGCATATGATAGAGTGGATCATGGTATGCTGCTAACCATATTAATGAAGAAGAAATGTCCAAAAAAAAATATTCAGATACATAAAGGGATGGCTGGATAACAGAACTGCCACAGTGGCCCGAAGATTTGATGAAGAAGCCGAGGGTACGGTAAGACGGGGCCTGCCCCAGGGGTCAGTATTGAGCCCCATACTGTACAACATTTACACGAGCGACGTAATGGAAGGAACGGATGAGGATGAATTGGTTAAACTCCAGTTTGCGGATGACATAGGTATATACATATCAACAAACGATTACAGAACAAGCAATGTAAGTAAAATTGAAATAGCTTTGGATAATATAATAGAAAATTTGGGTAAAATAGGTTTGACGCTCTCAATTGAAAAAACTGTAATAGTTAACTTTAACAGATGGAGACGAACCAGAAGCTCCGGACACGGAGCGAATGGGGCTGTCTCGGTCAGGGTAGGAAATGTGAATGTAATTGAATCTAACGAGGCGAAATTCCTAGGAATAATTTTCGACAAAAAATGTTATTTTAAAGAGCATACAAAACATATGGAGAAAGTCGCTAAAGACAGACTAAATATGCTTAGATATATAGCGCATATCGCGAGAGGGGTCGATCAAGGGATCATGTTAATGTTGTACAAGGCGCTGGTGAGATCAGTGATCGAATATGGAGCAGTAGTATATATAGATGGGAGCATTAACAACATAGACAGGGCAAATAAGACACAGAACGCGGGAATCAGAATAGCGATAGGATACAAGATTTCCACGCCAACGAACGTGATGCACGTAGAAGCAGCGATACTATCGATTAGCAGTACGTGACGTCACCGATTCGGGACGTCGGTATTACAGTAGTTTTTTCGTTGGGCCTGGTGGAGCCACTTGCGTGTTTTGTTACGAACTTGAAAGGTTTAATTCTCAGCTAGCGTGCGCGCAACACGATCTAGGAAGGCAACAGCGCCTCAAGTATTTTTACAAACACATTCAAACGCTCATCTCGCCAGAGGCATTGCCACGATACGCTTGAAGAACGAAAGCGAAACATTGGCGCGCGTTTAGAGTGAGATGTATGGTGATCATGCTATCCTTCTTTCAACCCAAATGATAGAATTGTCCCGCTCCGATAAATAGTGACTGACCAAACGCGTGGATTTTATATAGCGCACCGTAGCACTCCTCGCTGCTGAAAAATATATGCCTGCTCCGAAGGAACGGGCAATCTGAGAATTATTTTAGAAGAAGTTATTAACTTTTTTAAATAAATGTTTTTTAATTAATAAAAGTATACAGGATACGTCATGGTATGATAATGTATATTTTTCTGTGATTTCATTTTCTTCGTGAATGCAACGATGCACTCAAAAAATGCAAATCCACTTTTTATTTAAATGGATTGCATTTTTTTTTACTTGTGTCAACTCCTTGAAATATTTTGCATAAAAAAGTACTATGGTACTATTAGAACTAATAAATGGAGGGACCTCGCGTCTATACAGTAAAAGTTGAATATGTGCAACAATTCATATATGTATTCAGCCGAGGTGACGAATGTCGGATTATATGCGATGGCCAGCCAAGCGTGAACGTAGAAAGGGACAGACAGTGGAGGAGAGAGCGAGAGGTCCAATGATCAAAGGAAAGAGCCGAAACATATCGGTGTGACTAATACTAATTCAATTATAAAACTTTTTTATTTTTGACTTTTTTTAAATGAAATTTTTACTAGCGCATTGGTGAAATTTTTCTGATTAAAATGATACCAAACACGATATAGTTTGAATGAGGCGAGGTTTGTTATGGGGCGCTGTGAAAAATCCAGGCGGACGGCAGTCAAATCTTACAATTAGAGAAAAGGGACAATCTCAACATGCAGAATGAGAGAAGGACAGCATGACTGTAGTGCGTCTCACTCAGCGTTCGGGCGATGTTGCCTTTTTCGCTTGCCTTCGCAGCACAGTTCGAGTGACGTAATCAAGCTGACGCTTGATTCTGGCTACGATTCCAGATCGGCAGCCTTTCTACTTAGACGCCACCTTATAACTACTAGCTGAACTAAATTTGTCACGTAACTTGCTCTGTAGTATCCAGATAATGGCGGAATTCGTCTTTGGGAATGCTTTTACGGGAATACACTTTTCGTCCTTATATGAGAAGATTTTGATCTAAATAAGGGTTCATTCGAAAGAGGAAGGTTCAATGCAGCGCGGTCTGGTCACCGTTTGAGTCACAGAACTGTTTTAGTGACCTAAAAAATACTTGGAATCTGCGGATGTATTTTGTCGATTTTTCCTCTACTTTAGACACTCATATTATTAAATATCAACACAATCTCGTTGAACCATGACCAGACCGCGCTGCATTGGACCTTCCTCTTTCGAATGAGCCCTCACCCAGCCCCAAATCTTCTCATATAAGGACGTAAAGTGTATTCCCGTAAACCCCTTTTTAGGCCCATTTTTGCCGGTAATGTCACCTCGCTGCATTACCCGTGTCTACCCCCATAAGGTGTCTGGAAAACGAACATGGTGTCTGTGAAAGGGATGTGAAGTGTATTAATTGTGGAGGCCCCCACACGAGTTTATCCAAATCGTGCTGGAAATTTCAAAAGGAGAAGGCGGTCAAAAAAGTAATGGCCTATCGTTACGTGGCCTACGCCACTGCTAGAGACATTGTTACTAGACAGCTGGGTGATAAAGGGTTGTTTGAGGACGATGAAGACCTTGTCGATATTTCAAGGGACTTCCCAGCCCTATCCTTAAGAAGTAGAAAACGCGTGCCCGAATACTGGGAAAAATTGGAAGTTCCATTGGATAGTGAGCTTCAAGCTATTCGGGAGGCTCGGGGCACGCTCCCCCCTCCACCCGAGCAGGGCAGAGGCTGGAATAATGTAGTTCAGGGCCTCAATAAGGATGATAACACCCTTCCTGTAGGTAGGGGGAGAGGCAGAGGAAGGTTGACGTTGGAAGTAAAAGATGACCCAGTCAAAACTAGGGAACGGCTTATTAGAAGAAATCTCATCTCTCTAGAGAGAGAGAGAGAGAGGTGGAACAATAGGTATGCCACCTTACAACCTGAATCGGACCCTGAAGAGGGGGAGCTGGAGTACACGTACGGAACGCGAAAATATCGAGAGAAGGGGGTGAACTGGCCCTTGTTCGGGGCGTATACGGGGAAGGAAGCCAGCTGTCTTCGATCCCTATGGGAAGGGGAACCTTGGAGTCAGGACAATGTTAATCTCAGATGCTCCCAGTTGGTAGGGGCCCTGGATAGGGCCATCCTCAAAGCTGGTGGGGGGTCGAAAGCCTCTAACGGCTCGGCGTCGAGGGATAAAACAAATAATGGAATGAGGAAGCAAGTTTGGTGGGATGATGAGTGCAAAGAGGCCAAGAGGGCTAGAAGGGTTGCTGTAAGGAATTATATTCGTAGGCCGTCCCAAGACTCTTGGTTGTTATTACGAGAGGCGGAAAAGAAAATGCGCTCTCTGGTGTGTAGGAATAATTTTTAACAAAAAACAAATCCGACTTCGAAATGCACTAAAAAGTGTCAAATAATTTCTATTTCATTTATACCAATATTCCATAACTATTAATAATATCTACTTAATCGTTAAATAGGATACCAAATACATTTCAAAGTTTTCGGAGGCGGCGCAAAATTAAAAACTTTTCCTCTACTAGGAAGATCCTAACTTGGGCGTCGACAACCTATGATACATGACCCATTTGATAATTTCAAGTAAACCATATTCAACGGGAATCAACATACCCATTGCGAATTAACTATACTGCAGTTCACGAGTGACCGCACTTAACTCGCGCAGCTCACTAGGTCTAGGGAGATTTTTAATAGCGCGTGTGATTCCCCTTTACAGCTTGCTTCTTTACTTTGCGTTCACATCATTTTTTTTCGAAAAATAATAGGAATTTCATTGTATCGTGAAACTTTACAATATCATCACCGGTTATCAGTTATCGTACGTCATATATTTCTGCCCACCATTTATATGTAAAGCATAACAAGAAGCAAGCTGTAGAGGGGAATAACACACGTTACTAAAAATCTCTTTAGACCTAGTGAGCTACGCGAGTTAAGTATGGTCTCTCGTGAACTGCAGTATAGTGCATGTACATCAGGAGTGCTGCCAATTTCTGACATAATCGTTACAATTACAAATGTTTTCAGCCGGACCTATAACGTTCCGCTCTTCCTCTTACGACTTATTAATTACCAAGCTTGCCATACCGCAATCAAATCGTTATTGGCAGTGTTACGTCTGGAAAATTTTGCAAATTTGTCCGCCTCACGTTCCCTTATCAAGCCTTCGGGTTATAGGAGTCTCCTCATGTAAGGGACGTGGGGAGGGCGAATTACTACTTCATCTTTTTCAATTTTCTCCTCGACTCTGTGTTTTCTCATCAAGCCTTCGGGTTATGAGAGTCTTCTTCATGTGGGAAAGGCACAGGGAAGAGTTTGAGTCTATAATTATTCTATTTTGTCTTTTCTGTTCTTTATTCTCCTTACATCTCTCAATTCTTTTCTTTAGTTATTACCCCTCCTTGAGACTATCGTCGTGCTCAACTGCGTAGTAACAGATTTCGAACTATACAAAAACTCGGGTTCGACAGAGGAGAGGTATCATAAACAGCGTTCGCTGCGCAGTTAGCCAGTGCTTCGCATTATAGGGGTCTCCTCAGGTTAACTGCGCAAAAGCGTAAAGATCAATTTATCATTCGAATTTCAACCGAATCTCTCCTCTTTTCCACACGTGGGCGCCAGTCGGCCCCTAATTCGATCGTATGCGTGAGATGAGTGCTGGAATGGAAGCGCGGATTACTCTATCTATTTGAACATTTGGTTGATAGAATGAACAAGGAATGAGAACCCTCGCAGTCAAGCGTTAGCAAGCGTTCGACGACTGTTTAGGGGCGAAGGGTCGAACGGGGCAATAAAAGTCTTTGTATCGAATTCCGAGAATTTGCCTGAAACCAAGACCCAACGGTAATTTTCAAATAGCAAGAACGTTCTAGAACTAGCTACGCTGCTAATGAAATAACTTATATTCAATTTAATAATCAAGGAATATGTTAGCTAATCGAGAATTTCATCCAAACATGGAATGTTTTACAACATGCGCGCCGGCGAAACTCGCGTTGCGATTATGAACAAACGACTACTGATAATGTTAATTAATTACGCCGACTGCTAGTCTAAATCGTGCGATTGCCAATCGATCAAATTATTAATACATAATGGTATGATGGATATAAATTTTATTCATAATTATTCGCTTCATTGTTGAATGGTTCTGGTTTAAACATTGAGTCAGATTTAAATAATTGCTGATATTCGTTATATCTGATTATCGAAAGCGAGAAATGGAATATTCCAGAAAAATCTACGGCGTAGGAACACCGAAAAGCCGTTAGACAGAGATGGAACACCAAGAGAGAGAAAGAACATAGTCTAGAGGAATTTAGCTAGCACGCGTCTTCGACCAATAGCGACGCGCGCGACGCTGTCGTCACGCGCTATGATTTGTCGGAATGTCCCCACGCAGGACATCATCCTCGCGACGGGCCCTTCCGGCCAGGATCGCGATCGATTCAGATCACTCTTCGTCGAACAATCGAGTAAGTCGTGACGGGAGCCCGTGCGTCTAGAGATAGAGTTGCCGATTTGTACTTTGTGTAAATTAGCTGCGCGGCAAGTCCTACCCGTTAGGCAGAGTGTCGTGAGGGTGAATTTCGCGAATACGCGGCAAAGACTCAGAGACGCGCACGTTAAGCTTTCATACTATTAAACCTCTATCTTTTCTCTTTCATTTTTATTCCGTTCGATCGCGTAATCTTCGTATTAAATTCAATCGCGTTAATAGTCATCCTTCTACAAAATCGTAATCGTCTTGTGTTCGTTTTGATTAAATTTTGATACGCAATAAAGGGCAATCGGGCGCGCGACAAGTGTTGGTGCGACAGCTTCCTCATCATCTCTCTCTTGGTGTTCCAGACTAACCAGCGATTATTCAACGAGCTACCACCGATTTCCAAGCGATTTATTATCATATATTATAAACTACATTTTCACGGTAAGCCTGTCAATTACTAATTTTTCGAGCACGGCATTATCATTGAACTTTCAACAAGGCAAAACGGGCGATCTATTAAGCCTTCGGGTTATGAGAGTCCCTCCATTTTAGATCGTCTCGATTTTTACGTTCAGGTACCGTTTATAAATAATACGCTATTCTAAAATTCTGAATTTTGATTTATCGCGACTTTGTGTGTATGACGATTTCTAGACTACGATATTTTGTCAGGGGCGACCTGTAAAGCCCTTTCGGGGGTTGTGAGGGCCTTCTCCATTCAGGTCGTTCCCTCGCGGCCAAACACCGCTAATTTTCCATTCAATTAATATATTAATTGGTTGAGGAAGTCGTCTTACACCTAGATTCGATAACACGTCTAAAATCATAAATTATACGAAGTCCAACTGCGAATCAAAGGCTGTCCATATTTTTACACGATTTTCAGACAAACAATAGTCATTATTATATGAAATAGGTTAAGCATCTTTACCCTTGTCAAACCAGTATTGTTTTTGAATTGAATTTATCTAATAGTAATCATTAATATTATCAAGCATTAATAGCATTAAACTCAATAGTCATTTTCAGTTGTACTACATTCAATAGTTTTTGAATTACATTTTTATTTGTTGCACACTATCCAGTCTACTTTATTTCTTTGAGTTACAACGCCTATTTTTACATCAAATCCACGCACGCCAACACAACGTTTCAAGGAGGGACCCGTATGGGACCTAGAACACTGACGAACCCAACGGAAATAAATTCTATCTAAATTTCCGTCTTTTAAAAATTGTTCTGATCGTAGAGGACGTTAACGCGTCATACGCGGTCAGAGCTGGTGGCAGCAAGACCTTTCTCATCGCAAAGATCAATCAAATCAAGGAAAATTAACAATCGATCTTTTCCAATTTTCTTTCCTAGTAAATTTCCATTTCACTTTACGTTGCGCGCTCGCCTCGCGCCGCGCAACGTAACAGCAGCATCGTTTGTTCGGGTATTTTTAATTTTGCGCCGCCTCCGAAAACTTTGAAATGTATTTGGTATCCTATTTAACGATTAAGTAGATATTATTGAATAGTTATGGAATATTGGTATAAATGAAATAGAAATTATTTGACACTTTTTAGTGCATTTCGAAGTCGGATTTGTTTTTTGTTAAAAATTATTTTATTTCACACTTTTTAGTGAAACTTGTAGTATTTGTAGGATAGATAAGGTGATTTTAGATTTCTGTTGCTTAGCTAATAACCATAAACCGAAAAAAAATTGACCGAATTTAAGTTGTTAATAAACAACAAATTTCATAAATTTTTGTAAGTGGGATCATCGCGGATATACCTCCTACTACATGTGAAAGGTTTCATCGCTATCGGTACATTCCCTGCAGCATAAACGCCGGAAGATATAAATGAAGTGTTACGTATTTTGCGATAAAAGTCGTTAGGAATGAAAAAATACAAAATGCCAATCTGACGGGACCAAGTGGGAGATATACTCTACAAGATGCAAGAAGTTTCGTTCCGATTGGTCTATCCGTCTCGGAGTAATTGGCGAACTTACGGCGCACGTACATGAAATAGTACGTTTTTCTGCAATAAAAAGCGTTCGGAATGAAAAAATATAAAATGTTTTTTGAACGCGACCAATCGGGACACATACTTTAGAAGATTCAAAAGGTTTCGTTCCGATTAGTTCATCCGTCTCGGAATAATCGGCGAACATACATTTAGAAAAAAAAGTCGTTAGGGATGAAAAAATGCAAAATGTTTTTCTGACGGGACCAATCGGGAGACATACTGGAAGGCAAAAGCTTTCGTTCCGATTGGTCCATCCGTCTCGGAGTAATCGGTGAACATACATAAAAAAAAAAAAAAAATATACACATCGAATTGAGTATCCTCCTCCTTTTCGAAGTCGGATAAAAAAAGTAAGGCGTGGGATGGTTTTGCGAACTCTATTGATTGCTTTACGAGCTCTAAGGAGGCCTGGCGTAAGATTAAGAATATTACGAACGGACTGTCAAAAGAGGTGGATGTTCTCTCTCAAGATGAGAAAAGATTGTTAGAGAATAGGGAGACCGCGAAGATTCTAGATCGTGGACAGGATGGGGTAGGACCTCCAACGGGGGCCATGGTTGACGATTTTTCGGATGTTGAATACCTGGAAGGAAATTGGAATATTGACGAACCTTTCACTACCCAGGAGTTTAACGGGACTCTGAAAGGGGTTAAAAGTACCTCTGCCCCCGGGGAGGATGGCATTTCGTATGCCTTCCTCAAGGGCATGCACTGTGATTTGAAGAATTTGCTGTTACAAATGTATAATTTTGTGTGGAGCTCGGGGTGTATCCCGGGGCGCTGGAAAGGAGTTGTAGTTAGATTTTTGGACAAACCTGGAAAGAGGGCGGTACGACCCATTTCTTTAATTGATTGTTTAGGGAAACTTTTGGAAAAATTGGTTAAGGGATGTCTGCAGGAGTGGGTAGAGCAAGCTAACATTGTCGATCATAGACAGAGTGGATTTATGAGAGGTAGGGCTACTCTGGACAACCTTGTGGCTCTGACCTTGGATGTCAAGGAGGCTTTCCGCCGCAAAGAGGACGTGTCGGCAATCTTTGTCGATGTTAAGTCTGCGAACGATGGAATAAATCATCGTAAACTGTTGGAGATCCTAAGAAACAAAGGGTGCCCTCGGTCAATTAGTAGATACTTGTCTAGCTGGGTGGAAAATAGGATGGCAACATGTAAGAGAAAATTTGATCCAGAAGTATCAGCGCGAATCTTTAAGGGCTTACCACAGGGATCAGTTCTTAGCCCCCTGTTGTATAATATTTACTCTTCGGATATTTGCTCCGGTGTTGAGTTAGAGAATAGGAGAGTATTGATGTATGCGGATGATATCGTGGTGTATGTGTGGGGTAGAAATAGGGCTGAGAGGGAGCGTCTGTTGGTCGATGCTGTGGAATTAATCACCCACAACTTAAGGTCGATCGACTTAGATCTGGCGATGGAAAAGACACAATGGATTAACTTCACGAGGAATAGGTCTAGGTTAGGGATGGTGAGTAGTTTGACTATTGAGGATAAGGACATAGAAAGTAGTAGGGAAGTGAAATTTTTGGGAGTGATACTGAACGAAAGCCTGTCCTTTAACAGCCAAGTAAACTATGTTTGCAATAAAGCAAAGAAGCGATTGGATATCTTACGCTTCGTGGCGGGCATCAGAAAGGGCGTTAATCCTTGTACGATATTGGTCTTCTTTAAGGGACTGGTCCGGTCGGTTTTGGAATATGGTATCTTTGTGTATTTTTGGGACAATAGGAAGGGGAGGGAAAAACTGGCCAAGATACAAAATACGGGTCTGAGAATTGCGATGGGGTATAGAATTACTACTCCCATCAATGTCATGAACACTGAAACTGGGGTGATGGATTTGGAAACAAGGGTGGAGGTTCTGACGGAGAGGTTCGTATTTATACATAGGTTCAACGAACTTAGTTTCGTAAAGAATTGTCTTCTAAACTTCGTGATTATTAGAGATGAGTTAAACTGGGAGGAAATGGAGCCATGGTCCAGATTCTAGATGAAGCTGGAATCATGGGTTGATGTATTTAAGAAATTGGATGTGAATAGAAAAGAATGGTTGGATTTTGGAAAATTTATTAGTGATGTAGGTTTTAGAGTAAATTTGGATATGGGCTAATTAAGGAAGAATATCGTGATGGGTGACCAAGCCCTTTTTAGTGAAATTAAAAGGGGACTCTGGAATAGGGGTGAGGAGGACAGTGTTGTTGAAATGTTTACAGATGGTTCAAAAAAAAGGAGGGCCTGTCTGTAGGCGCGGGATTAGCTATTCGACAATTGGATGGTACTTGGGAGGAGTCGTCGTGGTCCCTTCACAGGGCCTCCTCTGTGTTCTCGGCTGAAGCATTCGCAATTTTGCAAGCACTAAAGTACGTTAATGAGAAACCTAAATCCTCTCGCTTTCTGATTATTACGGATTCGGCGAGTGTGCTGGAAAAGATTGCCCATATTGGCTCGGAGCTGGGGGGAGATCATTGGTTCCCATGAGATCTTAAGGGAACTTAGAACCAACGCACTGATGGATGGAGTTGTGGACGAAACAGCAATGAACGTGGCTTTCGCCTGGGTTCCGAGTCACGTAGGTATAGAGGGTAATGATAGAGCAGATGCCCTTGCGGGCTCTGCAACCTTTGTAGAGGACGAGGTGTCTCCGGGGGTGTCGGAACGGGATATTAGGTTGTTCCTTGTGGAGGGGGCGTGATGGAGTTTTTCGAACAAAATGGTTAGAATTGAAATGTTTAAGGGCGTGAAGTATTTTAACAATCGAAATAATAATCTGGGTAATAAGAGACCTTGGTTTTTTAAGATCAAGGAAATGAATAGGGAGTTTCTGACCAGGTTGAACAGGCTCCGGGCTAATCACTTTAATCTGGGTGAGTCCCTATTCAGAAAGAACTTGGTGGAAAGTAAGGTATGTGTGTGTGGAAATTTTGAGGAATCTTTGAATCATGTTATTTGGGAATGTGATAGATTTTTAGTTGATAGGTAACGTTTGGCAGAATTTTTAGTAGAGAAAGGTTTTTCTCATGGAATGGATGTTTTGGAAATCTTGATGAGTGGTAATTTGGGTATATGTAAGAAAATTTATAAATTTTTGGACAAATTGGGCAAGATAATATGATGCCTGTTGCTCTGTTCCAAGGGACCGTCTCTCGTGGAATCACGAGCGGGGTGGTAAGAAAAAATTTAATTTTATTATATTCTAGCTTTTCCTCTCTTTTCTCTTTAGCAATAAACAGAATGTTCGAGCGGAAAGGCGTGTATACGAGTAGTATGTGGAAATTGTATTGGAATTGAGTGAGCGCTATGAGCTTTGTAAAGGCCGCTGTTTTCGTTGGGCAATATAGGGGGGCTCCCCCCTGTACTAAAATAACTGTAAACAAAATATATAATAAAAAATAAAATATTTTATTTGACTG
Source organism: Osmia bicornis bicornis (assembly GCF_907164935.1). NCBI lineage: Eukaryota > Metazoa > Arthropoda > Insecta > Hymenoptera > Megachilidae > Osmia > Osmia bicornis. The sequence continues at coordinate 11,516,604 of NC_060220.1, forward strand.
ACGGCAGTACACAGGATAAGGAATAGGGGAGTAAATGACTACAACATAAGTAGCGGAAAATATTATGTAATTATAAAATTGAAAAATATATATAAAGAAATGTAATTAAAAAAAATACAACAAAATAATAAAAATAACGACAACGACAACGACAACGACAACGACAACGACAACGACAACGACAACGACAACGACAACGACAACGACAACGACAACGACAACGACAACGACAACGACAACGACAACGACAACGACAACGACAACGACAACGACAACGACAACGACAACGACAACGACAACGACAACGACAACGACAGCGACAACGACAACGACAACGATAATAATAATAATAATAATAATAATAATAATAATAATAATAATACGAAGAAAAATAAAATTAAAAATAATATGTGACCCGCTTTCGTGGGTGTACTATATCGGCTTTCTATAACACGAGTTTGAATACAAAATTTTGTTGGGCGCCAGCCACTCGCTGTGGCAATCGAAAAAAAAAGGAAAAGGGGTGAATGGGGGTATTTTACAAGGGATGGGACTCGTGGCACTTACGTCCTCACAATACCGCGGGGGAGTACGCAGGGAGGACTATTATGGGCGGGGAGATCTCAGGTCGGGAAGGTTCACTGAAAGTTTGTTACGTTACGCGTAGGAGGATTATTGTAGACGGGACTGATAGGGGCTGGGCAAAGGGGGTTTCGAAAAATACAGAAATCTTTGAAAAGCCGGAACAATACGCGGACGCGAAGGTTCGCGATCGAAGGTTGCCGTTGCCGAAACTCAAACAATCCGATACACAATTTATATATCCCAAGGGACTCACCCCAAACGCTTCACACTCACTCTTCGCAAACGCTTCTCTAAATCTCTCTACGCTTCTATTCCTTTCCAAAAATCTCTATACGCTTCTATTACAACGATAGCCTAGGGCTCAATGACGGCTCGTCGTCGCCGCTGCGACGACGGGACCGTCGCGGGATAATTTGGGGAGGGGATAGGGAGTGGGAAGGGGCCTCTTCCGGCTACGGGATAGATCGATTATCGATGGTCGATCTGCCGGTGTTCGGGGTCGATGGGGCTGGCGGATATCCTTCGGTGACGGGTGGGCTGAGGTCTTCGGGCTCGGCGACAGATGGCTCCGGGTGGACGTTTGTATCAGCTTTTGAGTTGCTTCGTCGGAATTTCTTGGGAGTCCCACGTTGCTCCTTGTTCGCTGGAGGGGTGGGTCTGTCGCCGGCCTCGAAGCTCCTGTTGAGGGTGGTCCTCGTTGTTTTCCCGCCCGCCGCCTCCATCGGCCCGACACCGGTGGGTCGGGGTTAGGTTAGGGAAGGGTTAGGGGTCATTTTTAGGTGGGACTGTAAGGTGGGAGAAGCGCAGCGATTGTACCGGGGGGGGGGGCACAGGTGTCATCACGTTACAAATAATACGAATAAAAATAAAATTAAAAATAATAATACGAATAAAAATAATATTAAAAATAATAATACGAATAAAAATAAAATTAAAAATAATAATACGAAGCAAAATAAAATTAAAAATAAAACGATATGTTGCGGCCATCACAGCCGCGACCACGACCGCCTCCATTGCCATTCCGCGACCGCGGCCGCGGCTGGACCATGGCGCTGTTTCCCGCTGCAGCCGTTTCATTTTTCTCCTGTATTGCCGAATCAGCACCTGTTTTGCTCTGTATGACTGGAAAAATAAATATTATGTTATTATTCATAAACAATGAATACCAGAAAAATCGTACGAAGAGGAAAGTAAAAAAACTACTTACGTTTTGCTCCTCAGTCTCGTATAAGTCACTCAGCTGGGACTGGTGCGGCTGCGGCTGATACGGCTGCGGCTGATACGGCTGCGGCTGTGGTACTGGGTGCGGCTGCAAAAATAAATATTATGTTATTATGTGTAAACAAAGAATAACAGAAACAACGTCGAAACAGGAACGCAAAAAAAGGACTTACGATATACTGAGCATATTGCTGCTCCTCCTGCCGCTGCTGTATTTTTTGCAGTAAATGATTCATTTGCAGCATTTACTGCTGCTGCGTTTGTAATATCTGCAACAGCGGCTCCGTCTGCGGTTCTTGTACATCGCCGTTTTTCCTGTCTTGTGGACACGCGTCTAGAAAAGGCAATTTTTTAACTTTTTTATTTGAGCCTGTGATGAAAATGTAAAATATGACATGTGTAAAAAATATGTTATTTGTATGCTGAAAATGTCATTGAGATCGGTGAATGCACTGAGAAGTTACAATTTCTGAAAATTGTGGCTTTTCATCTAAGAACGTGACTAGTGATGTTCTTAGATTGCGTTTCTCGGAAATTACTTGTAACTTCTAAATGCATTGACCGATCTCGATGAAATTTTAACAATGCACAAAACTTATTTAAACCTACGGAAGACATATGTTAAATTTTCATTATAGGCTTACATAAACCTACTGTATATGAGAAAAAACAAAATATATTTTTGTTACAAATGGTCACGTAATGTAATTGTCAATGACACTCGCGAAGTAAAGATCAAAAGAAACACTTACTGTCGTTTTTTGAACTCATGTTTACTGTGCTCTTTTCCCGTTCGTTGCACTAATTGAACTGTCGATGCCACTGGAATTTGAAAACGCGACAGCGTTGGCGTGGTGGGGGGAAAGGACCGCGTTGCCATCTACAGGATTGCCTCCAAATAAGGAACTCGCTCGGGACTCGTAGAAACGGACCTCTCACTCATTTCTCGGACCTCTCACGTTGCGAGCGACTTCAAGCAAAGAAGAGGGGATACCGTGTTGCGTATTTCGAAGCAGAGACCACTTGGTCATTTCGAGGCAATCCTGTACTACTTCTTTCTTAGACGTAGAAGATCTTGAAAAACTAAATTTCTATCGATATTTTCAATTATTTGTGCAACAAATAAGCACAAATGGCAAATAAAAAAGGTACAAGTCAGAGGTTTCCGGGTAGGAGAAAGCTCTCCCTCAAAAGAGTTTATAGAAAACTGTAAGTGCTTACAAAATACATTTCAGTAATTTATCTGCAAATATTTACATATATTTCTGACCTTATTCGGTCTACTTTGCAGGCGACAGAAACAATGGCAATCGTCGACATCGACGAGTGAACCTGCTGCAGTTTTCAAAGAGAAAAATTCTCTCCCCGGAAAAGCTTGTATACCCAAATATTATAATAAAGATCCTTCATTTATCCCAAAGGATCCTCAAGATGGGGGGCGCATGTCATCAGAAAACGCCCTTCGCGAAAATAACGATGTGGGACGCATCTTATCAGAAAACGCCCTTCGCGCAAACAACGATGTGGGACGCATCTCATCAGAAAACGCCCTTCGCGAAAATAACGATGTGGGACGCATCTCATCAGAAAACGCCCTTCGCGAAAATAACGATGTGGGACGCATCTTATCAGAAAACGCCCTTCGCGAAAATAACGATGTGGGACGCATCTTATCAGAAAACGCCCTTCGCAAAAACGATGAAACTGTCGTTGTACAATGCGAATGTACAAGTGAGAGACCCACTGTACAAAACGTCCTGGACAATAGCAACAACAATCTCGTTGCAGACGTCGGACACGTAGATGTGGGACGTATTTCGGAAAATGTGCCAGAAGGCCGCCGCATTGTTGACGTTCAGTTCTTTTGGAATGAAATACAGTATTGCCTCGAAATAAGCAAGTGGCTCGGGTCCGAACCGTTGCTTATTTCGAGGGAAGTAGCTATTCGGCTTGACTTTGTTCTCGAATCGGGACGATAGAGAACGCGAGAAACGAGTGAGAGATCCGAGGTAGCGGCAAATCATATAGTGATCGGCCGAACAGCGATGTTATTTTTTGAACAAGGATAGAAAGCATTATATACATATATTCCATCCTTCTTCTACTAACCGATGTCACTGCTCAGTCGAGCGTGAAATTTATTACCCTAAACATCGGCTTCGCGCTTTCATGGGCCTCTCACTCATTTCTCGTACCTCTCACTTTGCGGGCGACTTCAAACAAAGAAGAGGGGATAGCGACTTGCTTATTTCGAAGTCGAGACCACTTGCTTATTACGAGGCAATACTGTACATAGAACGTTCGACAATCATGCACGAGGTATTGAATGTCATTTTCGCGATTGGAAAATGATCGGTAGTCGCCAGATTGGTTGTCTCACACAGTTTTCCTTCAAGTGCCAAATGTGCAATTACGAAGATACTGTTTGGTCGGAACCTATGCATTCAAATATAATGAATGTAAATGAGGCCCTGACGACCGCGACTGTTACAGTCGGAATCGGTTATGCACAATTAGAAGAATTATGCGCCGCCCTGCACATGCCCTGCATGGCTGAATCGACGTACCGCAGGTACCGTGAAAAACTTGTAGATGAGTTTATGAAAAGCGCAATGCATACCATGCAGGCAGCAGGTGAAGAAGAAAGACGATTAGCTTCTGAAAACAATGAAGTCGTCGACGGTATCCCGTACATAACTGTCATAGCGGATGGTAGCTGGATGAAGAGATCGTATGGTACGAATTATAATTCACTTTCCGGTGTTGGTGCCATTGTAGGTTTCCGCACAGGAAAAGTTCTGTTTATCGGCATACGAAATAAATACTGCACAATATGTGATATAGCGGAACGAAAAGCTATATCCCCAAACCATCATAAATGTTATAAAAACTATGATCGTTATGCCAGTTCTACTAGCATGGAAAGTGATACTATTGCTGAAGGTTTCAATTGCAGCATTGAAATGCAAGGCTTGATATATAGACCGGTTGTTGCCGATGGTGATAGCAACGTCTATCATACTATTGTGAATAACTGACCTTACCGAGAACAAAAAATAACCGTTAGAAAAGTAGAGTGTACCAATCACTTACTTCGTAATTTATGTAAAAAGTTGAGACACGTTGCGGAGAAAACGCAAACGAAGGGTCACAGAGCTCGTGGCTATGTTGCGCACCGAAATATCATTAAAAAAGATATTTTAAATATTCGTAGAGCTGTTGTTTTTGCAGTCAATGCGCGAAAGCAAGAAAAAGGGCCTCAGCATATCAAAGCTAGAGAGTTTCAGAAAGACATTTTAAGTATTCCTAGCCATATATTTGGCGAGCACAAGGAATGCAATAGCCTCAGCCATACGTGTATGCTGGACGAAAACAGAGCTGAGAAAAATTACGTTCCATCTTTGAAATTGTTCGGTCTATATAGCGAAGTCGAGAAAGCCATATGATTCCTCAGCTGCTATTCGGATAGTTTGTTAATGAATGTTACAAACAATCCAGCAGAAACATTTAATTCAATTATGTGCAAAGAGATTGGTGGAAAACGTATTAATTTTGGTGCAAGAGGTTCCTACAATGCTAGAGTTGCAGGAGCTGTTACGCAATACAATACGCAACAAGTACTTATAGAAATGCATAAGAACAGGTGTTAATCCGTTCCGCCACTAGTAAAGAGATTGGAGGAACGGCGGCAGAAAAAAGTTGCGAAAACGAAACAATTTCGAATGATCTATGGTAAGACAAGGAAATTAAAGCCAGTGCAAGGAACGGATAAATATTATGGTCCAAACTCGCAAAGACCAGATCTTCCGAGTGATATGCTGCTTCAACTTCGCAAGGAACATTTTGAAAAGCTTGCTGATAATGCAAAAAATCGTACAATAATAGAAACGAACACAAGAGAGCAAAACGATTCAGATTTATGGAGAACTTTGAAGGAGGAAATGCTAACTGCTTCGAATTTTGGAGCAGTGTGTCGCATGAGACAAACAACGTCCTGCGCAGCAATGGTAAAAAATATTATATATCCTCCATCTATCGATACCGCTGCTATGAAATACGGCCGCGATAAAGAACACATTGCAAGAAAAGTCGTAGCGAACGCAATGAAAACAAGAATTCGAACTTGTGGATTGTTCATTGATCGCGACATCCCATACTTGGGTGCATCTCCTGATGTACTTATCGAAGATGACGGTTTAGTGGAACTGAAATGTCCACAATCTGCTGAGAATTTGACAGCGATAGACGCAATAGAAACAATACGTCACTTACGAAACATCTTCGATAAGAGAGATATAAAAGAAATGAATAGGAAGCACCAGTATTTCTACCAAGTACAAGGTCAGTTGCATGTAACGCAACGGAAGTACTGTATTTTCGCTATCTGGACACCTAAAAGCATACATATGATCCGCGTAAATAGGGACGACGCGTTTTGGACAAATCATATGGAACCTTTCCTAACGCGTTTCTACGAAGAATGCATGCTTCCGGAAATACTGGACAGCCGACACAATAGACACATGCCTATTAGAAATCCAAAATACATACGACGGGTAAAAGAAGACGCATCTATTCAAAAATCTAACAGTAAAGTCGCAAAAAAGCATAAATATGAAAACATGACACAGAACAGTGTTGAACCATCAAATATGATCGTTGAAGCAGTAAATAGCGACTGTGTCATTGTCAGTCATTCAGTCCAGGAAGAAAACTGCACAGATGATGCTGTACGATACTACATATTAGAGAGTGCTGTTTGTTCCGTAACTGACGTAAAGAGAAATGTACTACCTGTACAAAGTAAATTAAACGATGAATCGTTAGATCGATTTTTACGTGTCGTCAGAGAAACTACTCCTTTTGAAACGCAAAGTTTCCTATACTTACAGTTTCCAAAATGTATCAATCCCTGCCGTAGTGACAAAAGCGTACAAATAATTGGAGGCAATTGTTCTGATCACTGGCGAAGTATCTATTACAACGGCCGCAAACTCCATGTATACGATAGTTTACCTGGTAGTGCATATGAGAAGCTCGTAGAGGAAGAAATAAAATATATTGCGTTACGATTTCCTCATATTCGCAAAAAGGATATACTTTTTGAAAGAGTTCAGGCGCAACGGGTTGTTACAGTTGTGGTGTATACGCGGCGGCATACATCACTACTGTAGTTTTGGGTGGAAACCCTTGTTTAGAAAACTATTCCCATGACTTACAGCGGCTGAGATGTCACTTCGTGAATATTATTGAAAATAATAGACTATTGCCCTTCCCGATAGAATAAGGTAGTAATAAGATAGTGCAGGGGAAGAGGTTTTAGTGGGTAGTATATCACCCCTTCTGGGTGGTATGAGTCCCACACTGCCCGAGCTTTCCCTTAGACGAGTGCGAAAGGGAATGCCTTGGGTGTACGTAAACGTATTTCCTCTTCCATAAAAAAAAAAAAAAAATCAGGCTTATTAGCGAGGTCGTCAAGGCCATGTGAATTATTTGAATGTACATATTTTAAATTTTCATTATAGACTCACATAAAAAAGTTGAAAAATTGCCCTTTGTTATTTTTTCCCACGATTTCGACAAACTATAATTTTTTAAAACAGCACCAGTACATATCTTAGTAAATTAATTTTTATAGCTTTTCAAAAAGCCTCAAGTCATTTGATCCAATGAGGTATTCCGTTGGTGAGCGAATAATTTTGTGACCCACTGTATTTCCCTTAGGCCAAGACTTTTCCCAACATTTGGAAGCGATTAGCCTTGACGTCATAATCCTCTTGACCGTCTAGCAAACGGTCGATGTTTCGCCTACGTTTTTAAAAGTTGACTGCAATAAAAGCATTGTACACATTGCAGGCATTTTCTCCGTTGGCGCTCACCGATCGGGTGATCACAGTTCCTACCTTGTTAGAAGTTTGCTGACAGTTTCAAACGTAGAAAAGGACAACAAGTGAAAGAGGAACTGCCGATTATCACGATCGTAGCTTCTGTCTTTTTCATTCGTTACCCTTCTCTTAGTCCGAAACTTTTTATCGTCAATTTAACAAGTAAATACAGTCCAACTTGTATTATGTTTGGTATCATTTTAATTAGAAAAATCTCTCTAATGCGCTAGTAAAAGTTTCAATGAGAAAGAGTCAAAAATAAAAAAGTTTTATAATTGAATTCGTATATTAGTAACACCGATACGTTTCCGCTCCTCGCTTTGAATCCTTGGACCTCTCTTTCCTCCACTATCTGTCCCTTTCTACGTTCACGCTTGGCTCGCTCCGCATGTAAATACAGAATCGATACCTCGGCTGAATAAATGCAACCGAAATTGGGATACAGTGGTTGCATTCCAGCCTAGGTGTCGATTCTGTGTTTACATGCGGCGCAAGCCAAGCGTGAACGTAGAAAGGGACAGATAGTGGAGGAGCGAGAGGTCCAAGGATTCAAAGCGAGGAGCGGAAACGTATCGGTGTTACTAATACGAATTCAATTATAAAACTTTTTTATTTTTGACTTTTTCTCATTGAAACTTTTACTGGCGCATTGGAGAGATTTTTCTGATTAAAATGATAGTAAACACGATATAATTTGAATTGTAATTACTTGCTAAAATTGATCGAAATCAAAATCAGCCGAGGTGTCGATTCTGCGTCCGTACACATCATTTACATGCAGCCGAAGAGTCGATTCTATGTTGTTTATTCTATTATTATTGTTAGTTTGTAAATTACTTTAATTTTCAATAGGAAGAAACTGTCCGGTTTCATGTAAATCACGGGCTTTTCCTAACATCATAAAGCACCGAATCTCCAGTCAATAGTTTCACAGTATATTCTGAATAAATAAATTAATATAATTCAAACTATATGAAGTACATTATTGTACTTTACAAACAATAATAAAGTACATTATTGTAAGACTAACCGAGCGGGTGACTAAATAATAGTGGGCTTATAAAATGTTCAACTTTTATTCGCACAATCGTACACGACGACCGTACACAATGATATCCTGCTGTCCCAAAAATCGACGGTCATGAGGACGTCTTCGACAGTATGTATACTCTTTTGTATACGACACTCCGCTCGATTGGGTACTTTCCCTTGAAGGGAAAACGTGCTGACAAAATACATATGGCCTCCCTCAACCGTTTGCCTACTTCGATTTTTCTAACTCCGAAAGCACAGCGCCCAGACCTATCGTAATTTCACCCTGCGGCCTTGAGCAGTTTTTGCAGGCGTTTCTGAAAGAACTTTCCTGCGGGCCGCTTGCCTGTTGTAAACAGTTTCCATTCAAACAAGCAATCCTTCGATTCCTAATAGCTGAGAAACCCAACGTGGTCATCAGCCATCCTCGATCACCAGGCCTGTTTAGTCTCACTCACCCTCTTTCAAGACCTCACGGAGTCCAAGTCTCCATCATAAAGCGTAGGAAAGCAAACTAGAGTCAGGTTAATTGCCCTCGACGACCCTTAAAAATAAGCCGTCGCTAACACATTGGTAAAAGTACAACAGTTTTATTGTTGCATTGGCCTCGAAAAGCTGGTAAAAAATATTTTAGCATCATTTTAAAATGTAAAGCCATAGTGTAATAGGTTTTTGGAACGATAATTACAACAGAGCTCAATATATTCAATTAGTTATAGCTTAAAAAATAGCAGAGATATAAAAGTGTACTTTGCTGTAATTATGCATATGAGGTAAATTTAATTCTATCACTTATCATTGAAGAACCAAAGCAATATTTGGAAACCATGTATTTCGAAGATACAATACCTCTTGCATATACCACCTTTTACTGTATATGAAATACATGCTTTCAGATAAAAAATTATATAACGGTTTGAATGCAAGATATTGTTATTTTTATTTTTATTCATAACTTCGGTATAAGTGTAGAACAACTACCTCCTCGCTGACTTTGATGATTTTTGGATATTTTATAGCAACCAATATTTTGAACCATTTTTTCGGGAACATATAAACGACGGTCTCGTTTACTTTCCGAGATATTTACGATAAACTTTCGATATAACATATTGAATTCTGCCTATAGATGTGGGCCTACGACAGCACATGCATAAGTGTTGGTTGTCATCTGCTGGCCTTCTGTTTAGAAACGAGGGTCGGCGAATGTAAAGGCTCCGTTCATAACTGCATATAACAGACTTCAAGAAATGTGTATTCCAATTCAATTAAAAATGAATATCATTGATGTGATGGGTTAGGAAAGGCTATATATTTAAATTCGGCTGCCGTAAAGCGGCTGGCAATGTTTTTCTGAAATAATAATAAACTTGTTAGAATCGACCGTTTACTTTACAATCCGCTTGTTTATGCTGTGCGTCTGTTTAAGCCGGGTATCCACCAGTATCAAACGCCCGTATCGTATCACCGTTCCGAACCCTTTTGAATAGGCAGACGTTGCCTCGTTGCATGCCACGGCGTGCTACGGCTTGGACAATAGTTCTTCGTGTCTTGAAATAAACTCCTATAGGCGAGAAGTTTCGATTTGCTGCATGCTGTTTCTTTAGTGTAATTATCCAAACCATATCGTGTTTGGTATCATTTTAATCAGAAAAACGTCACAAATATCTTGGTAACAGTTTTTTAAGAAAAAAATGAAAAATAACAAAGTTCAGTCGTTGCATTAGTATTATCTCACTGATGTATCCAATTCCAAATCATATTATCTCGTGCCTCAAGTGTCATGTTTCCACTTGACATAGCATTTCGGGCCTTCGCCTGGGTATGTTATTTTTACGTTTCAAGTGGTTTCCGAACCAATCCTTTGAACGACAAGAAACCGACAATTTTCGGATCGGCCCGTTCCTTCGCCTCCGTATCACAGACCAATAGAACTTTCGATACTCGGCAACGGAAAAATCTCTGGAAAATTAACATTGTCCTTTTTCAATAATCACACAGGTGATTATTAACATTGCTCTTTTATGTACAGCGTAGCACCGAAGATAATTGATCTGTTTAAATATATTTAGACGATAAAATTTGTCTAAATTAAATTAGATTAAATTCATAAATAATTTCATCGCTTTTGAAATGAATCCAATAATACCGCAAGATTTCAAATAAATTGAAACCCAAGTGACGGCACGAAACGCTATGTCAAGTGCCAACGCATGAACCTTTCCTTCGATGCAACAGCAAAGAATTGACAAATTTTTCGGATGGATCCGTTGCCTCCGTTCCTTTGGAACGCCACGCAGCAAAACGAAACTCCTCGCCTGTAGTGGCCCAGCCCTATTGCCTAACCGTTTATATCAAGAAACGAAGAAATGTTGTGCGCGCCGCAGCATGCCGTTGCATGCAACGAGGCAACATCTGCCTATTCAAAAGGGTTCGGAACGGTGATACGATACGGGCGTTTGATACTGATGGATACCCGGCTTTACGTGTTGGCGCCTGTGTGAGCAACAAGGACGACTTTATTTTGAATTACAACTGACGACTAGATCTGGGTCAGTCGAGCCAAGCTCTAGGTAACAGTCGGTCGTTTCCTTGCCGCGAGAATATACTTTTGTTTCTTTTCTTAATGTAAAACCACTAAATATAATCTTTCTATTTCTCTCACAAATATCTGGCGTCAGATACGTTTCCCTGCATTTTTCTACTGCCCTATCCATCAGGTTATGGGCCCAGAGGTTTAAGGAGTGCAGAAACGCTTGGTTACGCGTCGGTTAATTTAAAAGTTAGTCGTTAGTGTTCAAAATTAACGTATCCCAGGGTTGGGTGTTCGTTCGAGATGGCTGCGAGTTTGTCAACCAGCGCTATGCGTTTGGAGCTGTTGTCCAAGGACAACTACGATACGTGGTGCATGCAGGTTGAAGCAGTGTTAAGAAAGAATGAGCTGTGGGAATACGTTTGCGGCAAGGTCGTAAAGCCGGAGGACGTGCAGAGGAGAGAAGATTGGGAGACCAGGATCAGAAAGCCAGGGCGGACCTGATCCTCTCGATCCAATCCTCGGAACTTAAGCAAGTTCGGGGATGTAAGACGTCACAAGACGTCTGGTTAAAGTTGGAGTCGATATACGCGTCGAAAGGGCCGGCTAGGAAAGCGACGCTTATGAAGGGGCTGATGCTTCAAAAGATGGAGGATGATTGCGATATCAAGACACATATGATGAATTTCTCCGATACGGTGGACAAGCTCGAGAGTATGGACGTCCATATGGACAACGATTGGTTGGTAATATTGCTGTTGTATAGCCTCCCTTCGACCTTTGAGAACTTCCGATGTGCCATTAACAGTCGGGATAATTTGCCTGATTTGGAATCGCTGAAAGTAAAAATCCTCGAAGAATATGAAGCGCGCCAAAGATCGTCCGAAGCTGTCGTCACGGCCATGGTAGCTGGAAACAATGGGAAACTGCGCGAAGATCGGTCTAAGCAAGGAAAAGATCGTGGAAAGAAACTCAAGAGTTTCAGGTGTTTCAAGTGCAATGTTGTTGGTCATAAGGCGAGTGAGTGTCCCATGAAGACGACTGGAGACAGTAAAAACAAATCCAAGCAAGTGGCAAACAAAATCGATGAGTCGTATGCAGTCAGCCATATGGTCACGGAAGTAAACAAAGTGTGTTGTGCTACGACGTCACCGAACAAAGCGTGGCTATTAGACAGCGGTTGTACTGCTCACTTGTGTTGTAGTGAAAAAACAGTTTTTCTCTCTTAATGAGTGTTCGAAGATTAGGCTAAACCTAGCGAGTGACGCGTCTGCTGATGTGAAAGGCAAGGGTACTGTTCACGTGTCGGTGTTGAGTGACAGTGGTTCTTGAACGATCGAGTTTCCTGACACCTTGTATGTGCCAGATTTGCGAACCAATTTAGTGTCAGTGGCGAAAATTACGGATAAAGGCCATAAAGTAACATTTCGTCGAGATGATGCGTATGTGCGCAACCCGCAAGGGAAAGGGTTCGTAATTGCTGAGCGCAAAGCTGACTTGTACTACGTTCGAGAGAACGTTGAATGCGCGGTTGTGCAACCTAGGTGCTCCGAACTATTGAAGTGGCACGAAAGGTTGGGTTATTTGAACGGTAAGGACATGGCAAGGTTAATTCAGAGTGGAGTGTTGAATCTTCGCGGCGAAACACCGGATATTGAACAATTGGCAAATTGTGAAATTTGTGCGAAGGGAGAAATGACCGCTTTCCCTTTTCCAAGAGGTCAAGTGCCTTGTTCTCAAATTTTAGGAATAGTCCACTCCGACGTTGTTGGTCCATTTAGAACGGAGTCTCTGGGACGAGCACGATACTTTGTCACTTTCATCGACGATAGTACGAGATGGTGTCAAGTATACTTTATGAGGCAGAAAAATGGTGTGTTTGAAGCCTTTAAGATGTACCAGAAGATGGTCGAGAAACAAACGGGCGAGAGTATAAAACATCTGCAGTCAGACAATGGCAGAGAGTACTGCAACGCGGAGTTTGACGAATATCTAGCTAGTCGTTGAGCGCCGGTTGACCGTTCCTCACACTCCTGAGCAGAATGGAGTGGCTGAGCGGATGAACCGCACGCTACTGGATATGACCAGGTGTTTGTTATTTCAAGCTGGATTGACAGCATCTTTCTGGGCTGAAGCTGTTGCAACGGCGTGCTATACTCGCAACAGATGTCCCACGAGTAGTTTGAATGGTGGAATTCCATTCGAAAAATGGACTGGAAGTGGGGTCAAGGTTGATCATTTGAGGGCATTCGGGTCAAGGGTGCTCGTTCTGGATAAGAACCCTAGCAAGGACAAACTTGCGCCAAGATCAATGAACGGCGTGTTTGTTGGCTATCCTCGAGAGAGGAAAGGATTTCGCGTGTGGATACCGACTTCGAAGCAAGTCGTGGCAGCCCGAGATGTTAAATTTATAGAAGGCGATCCGAAAAGCACAGGAGGCATTTGTGACATCGACAAGATGCTATCGATTGACGAGGTTGAGGAAAATTAGGACAATACTCGAATTCATGTTGAGTTTTCCCCTCAGAAACAAGTCAATGACGAAATGAATCGGCAAGTCGTTCTAGAAGTTAGAGTAGAGGATGTTGAACCAGCTAGAGCTCGTGGCTGACCACGTATCGTACGCATTGGATTAAGAGGGCGACCTAGGAAACTATTTCATTCGACGCCTATGCCAGGTGAAGAAGTGGTTCCTGATGATTGTATAGAAAACAATACCGAGGATGACGTGTTTGCTGGAGTTGCCGAAATCAACATCAAAACGGCCCTGGATGGTGAAGAGCGCGAAGAATGGAAAGACGCCATAGAATCAGAGATAGCGAACTTACTGAAAAAGGATACGTGGGATATCATGCAGAAGGATGAAAAGATGAATGTCGTTGGATGTCGCTTTGTGCTCACAAATAAATATGGTCCTGATGGTAAAGTGGTAAGACGCAAGGCTAGATTGATTGCCAAGGGTTATAGTCAGCAATATGGTGTCAATTACCATCAGACATATGCCCCAGTTGCCAGACTGGAGACATTGAGACTTATGCTAGCAATCGCAGTAGAATATAAGCTCAACATTTGGCAGTTCGATATAGTGTCGGCGTATTTAAATGGCATTCTTAGCGATGAAGTACATATGAAGATGCCCGATATGATGGGTGAGATGCTGGAGAGGATCATCCACAGACAAGGTGCTACCTCAGAGGTTGGAACCAAAGCCAAGAAGATGCTAGATGACCTGCATATTGGAGGTAACGTATGCAAGCTCAAGAAAACGTTGTATGGTCTGAAGCAAGCCGGCCGGCAGTGGCATTCGAGACTGAGTGCAAAATTGTTGAGTTTTGGATTGAAGGCTGCGAAGAACGAACCCTGTTTGTTCTCTGGTGATGCTGGTGACGGTGTGTTGCTAGTGTTGGTGTATGTTGACGACATACTAGTGGCCGCGGCAAACGAGAGGAGCATCGTTGATTTAAGGCAGAAACTGTTCGAAGATTTCGAGGTTAAAGACCTTGGAGAAGCGAGATACTGTTTAGGCTTAGAGATTGAACGAAATGAGAATGAGACTGAGCTTAAACAAACGGATTATCTTCGTGGTCTACTTAGACAGTACGGAATGAATGAGTGTAATTCTATTGTAACTCCGTCGGATGTGAATGTGCGCTTGGATGATGCGAGTAATGATGAGGAGGGCGTAGAATGTGCTTACCGTGAGTTGATCGGTTCTCTTATGTATGTATCTAACTGTAGCAACGCGTCCGTACATCGCGAACACTGTCTCGCGGTTAGCGCAATTTACAAGCAAGCCAGGTAAACGCCATTGGTTGGCAGCAAAGAGAGTCGTGCGGTATCTGGCTGGAACTGCCAATATTGGGTTGTTGTTTAAAAGGACTGGTAAGCCTCTATTTCGATATGTCGATGCTGATTGGGGTGGCAGCGCAGTGGACCGTAGGTCGTATGCAGGGTACGTGTTTTTGCTAAGCGGTGCTGCTATCACATGGAAATCGCAAAAACAGAAGACGGTTGCCTTATCATCCACAGAGGCGGAATATGTGAGTTTGGCGGAGGGTGCTAAGGAGGCATTGTACTTGCGAAGTCTTTTGCACGAACTAAACCTGTGTAATTGCAGCGAAGTCACGGTTTATATTGACAATAGAGGCGCGCAGTGTCTGGCCAATAATCCAGCTTTTCACGCGAGAACCAAGCACATTGACATTAAGTATCACTTCGTTCGCCAGGCAATAAGTGCTGGGAAATTGAAGTTGGAACATGTTCCTACAGAAAACATGGTGGCTGATATCTTAACGAAGCCGTTGGCGAGGAGTAGCCACGAAAGATGTCTTGCTGAACTCGGATTCGTTTAATAAAGGGGTCGGCGATTAACATGCGGCTTGAGAGGGCGTGTTAGAATCGACCGTTTACTTTACAATCCGCGTGTTTATGCTGTGCGTCTGTTTACGTGTTGGTGCCTGTGTGAGCAACAAGGACGACTTTATTTTGAATTACAGCTGACGACTAGATCTAGGTCAATCGAGCCAAGCTCTAGGTAACAGTCGGTCATTTCCTTGCCGCGAGAATATACTTTTGTTTCTTTCCTTAATGTAAAACCACTAAATATAATATTTCTATTTTTCTCACAAATATCTGGCGTCAGATACGTTTCCCTGCATTTTTCCACTGCCCTATCCATCAAAATTAATTATCAAAAGAAGTATAAAAAGAAATTCTAAGAAATGAACAAAAGCTATTAAAAATGCGTATTATATATTATTTAAATAAAAGCATTGCCGACCGCCTTACGGCGGCCGGATGTAGATGTATATCCTAACCTAACTTATTACATCAATAACATTCACTTGTAATTGAATTTGAATAGACATTTCTTGGAGTCTGGTATATGTAGTTGTGAACGGAACCTTTATTCCTGCTCGATCCTCGTTTCTAAAGCGAAGGCAAGTGGCAACCAATCTGACGCGTATGTATGCTATCACAAATGAACAACTATAGGTAGAATTCAATGCATCTGTATCGGCAGCTTTCTGCAAATATCTCGGAAATTAAATGAGACCGCTCTTTATATTTATACGAAAAAGTTGTTGAAAAAATCGATTTTCAGTCATTACATGCTAAATCGATCACTTTTTGATGTTACCATCAGTGACGAGAAATGAAAATTGGCGTCACAATGAGCTGGAAAAGGACGCGGTGTGCCCCTGTTTCAGGTAGGCGAGTCGTCCGCTAAAGCCGGGTATCCACCAGTATCAAACACCCGTATCGTATCACCGTTCCGAACCCTTTTGAATAGGCAGACGTTGCCTCGTTGCATGCAACGGCATGCTGCGGCGCGGACAACATTTCTTCGTTTCTTGATATAAACGGTTAGGCAATAGGACTGGGCCACTACAGGCGAGGAGTTTCGTTTTGCTGCGTGGCGTTCCAAAGGAACGGAGGCAACGGATCCATCCGAAAAATTTGTCGATTCTTTGCTGTTGCATCGAAGGAAAGGTTCATGCGTTGGCACTTGACATAGCGTTTCGTGCCGTCACTTGGGTTTCAATTTATTTGAAATCTTGCGGTATTATTGGATTCATTTCAAAAGCGATGAAATTATTTATGAATTTAATCTAATTTAATTTAGACAAATTTTATCGTCTAAATATATTTAAACAGATCAATTATCTTCGGTGCTACGCTGTACATAAAAGAGCAATGTTAATAATCACCTGTGTGATTATTGAAAAAGGACAATGTTAATTTTCCAGAGATTTTTCCGTTGCCGAGTATCGAAAGTTCTACTGGTCTGTGATACGGAGGCGAAGGAACGGGCCGATCCGAAAATTGTCGGTTTCTTGTCGTTCAAAGGATTGGTTCGGAAACCACTTGAAACGTAAAAACAACATACCCAGGCGGAGGCCCGAAATGCTATGTCAAGTGGAAACATGACACTTGAGGCACGAGATAATATGATTTGGAATTGGATACATCAGTGAGATAATACTAATGCAACGACTGAACTTTGTTATTTTTCATTTTTTTCTTAAAAAACTGTTACCAAGATATTTGTGACGTTTTTCTGATTAAAATCATACCAAACACGATATGGTTTGGATAATTACACAAAAGAAACAGCATGCAGCAAATCGAAACTTCTCGCCTATAGGAGTTTATTTCAAGACACGAAGAACTATTGTCCGAGCCGTATCACGCCGTGGCATGCAACGAGGCAACGCCTGCCTATTCAAAAGGGTTCGGAACGGTGATACGATACGGGCGTTTGATACCGGTGGATGCCCGGCTTAATATGGTCGCTTATCTATCCCGCTGGTCTCAAAGCAATACCAGCAGACATCGTAATGACCCCATTTATACCTGGAGAACTATATTAGTAACCACTCTTGACCGTTGATATTGTTCAAAAAAAGAATAGAATATCATATCTGGAAATCGGGAAGGACGTATTTATTCTGCAGTTTTACCAAAACAAAAAAATAATAGCAACGAAAAATAATGATAGAAATAATGATCTCATGACATATGGGTTGAAAATCGCTATCGTAGTCGACAGAACGTCGCGTGAAAAAGAAATTCACGCATCAAAGTCTATCGCCTCATCCAGGCTCGAACGTCCCATTCTCCACGATACATTATATCGTCGTCGACGGTTCGGTCGACGCACACAGATTCAGATATACGAGCTGCGAATGAGCGCGCGGTCGAGCGTAGAAAACGAACGAACTGCGCCCTACAGAATAAACGAGGAACTAAATTTCTGGTCTGTTTTACCTTGTTGACGTTTTTCGCGAATGAACAGTGAACGAAATCGTAGTTCTCAAATTACGTCTTCCTGGAGACTTGTACATCGTCCCTTGGGTGCTCGTTTTATTCTATCCGACCCAAAGAATATTAGTCTGGTGCCTATTTGGACAAACTATTGGCAGAAATGTTTATATTACGAATATATCAATGTATAGGTGAGTCCGATTCGCCATTTTCTTGACCGTTGACAGACAGCAATTTCAATATTTTATAACTTTTTGACGATTTGGATAATTATATAAGGACCATGATAATGAATATAAGGACCAGACTAATATTCTTTAGAGTCTCTTGAACACGTCCCTCAAACTTTTTTGCATTTTGTTTAGAAATGAGGACGTATTTTGAGAACTCGCGTCTAGGGATTTTTCTAGGGATTGCCGGTAATGTTTTCGTCGCTCGCATCGCCTCAAGTTGATGCGAGCGTCGAAAACTTTACCCACAGTCCCTAGAAAAATCCCTAGACGCGAGTTTTCGATTTTCGTCGTCATTTCTAAACAGAATGCAAAAAAATTTGAGGGACGTGTCCAGGATGCCTTACAGAATGGCGCTCTGGTCCTTATTTTACCCAAATCGTCAAAAAGTTATAAAATATTG
Source organism: Osmia bicornis bicornis (assembly GCF_907164935.1). Classification (NCBI taxonomy): domain Eukaryota; kingdom Metazoa; phylum Arthropoda; class Insecta; order Hymenoptera; family Megachilidae; genus Osmia; species Osmia bicornis. The sequence goes on from NC_060220.1 coordinate 11,535,264, forward strand.
AAATTTGTGTCTGTCCACAGTCAAGAAAATGGCGGATCGGACTCACCTGCATTAATTTATTTGTAATATAAACATTTTTGCGAAACGAATGTCCAAATAGAGACCAGAGCGCCATTCTTTGGGTCGGATAGAGCAAAACGAGCACTCAGGGGATGGTGTACAACCTTTCGTTTAGACAAAAACCGAAAACTACGATTTTGTTGATTTTTCACTCGTCGTCAAAAAGGTAAAACAGACCACAAATTTCGTTCCTCGTTTTTTCGGTAGGGCGCAGTTCGGTCGTTTTCTGCGCTCGACCGCGCGCTTATTCAATGTATCGTGGAGAATGGGACATTCGAGCCTTGTATAGGCGATGAACTCCTATCCTATCCTATCCTGTCTATCCATCTATCTTGGATTTTACCCATAAAGGGCTGGCGTACTTTGGGGACTTATCCGTCCCCTTTTGCCCAGCGAAAGCTAGCGACCACGCGCCTAGGGAGATGGGTTGGTAGCATTGCCTCCAACCCCAAACTCCCGCGCCTTTTTAAAATTTGTTCTTTTTCTATTTCTTTATACATAGTCTTACATATTCATTCTATTAATATTTCGGTACATTTTCATTCTATTTTAATCTATTCTTTTCCGTCGGATTTTTCTTGTTTTTCATATTTTTCGTCGTCTGTAGTGCGGGCGTGTATATTTATAATACATTTTCCTTATTCTACTTTTACATATTTTGTTCTTGAGATTAAGATTAAACATAGTGGTGCTTGTATTTATAATATATAATATATAATGTGATAGTAATGTATATATAAAATATTTTAACAATTTATTTACACACTTGCATTCTTACTTCCCTTTCTCTCATCCATTCATTCTCATGCGTTCATTTTCCTCCTCTTTCACTCAGTAGAGCGCTCGGTAACCATTCTTCGAGTTTTATTTTGTATCCTTGTTCTTCTTGACTCTATTCGGACACTTGGCCCCTTCCTTTTCCCTGGTATTTCCTTTAAGCTCGAAGTCTAGTTCCGCTTACATACTCTACTCTCACTTTCTCTTTTTCTTTATCTTTAACATTTCGCCTTTTCTGTTCTAGGTTTACAATTTTCCATCCTCTCTTCAGGAGTGATCTACCAACCCGGGGAGCCCCACGCTTCGGGAACGCTTTTCCGAGTAGGGCAGCGTGTTTGCTTTCAAGATTTTTACTTTGTATTTTGCATTTTACTTTATGGAATAAAATAAATTTTTGTATATCACCCTACCTTCGTCTAGCGTTTATTTGCCTCCGCGTTTTCCCCATTCTCATCAGGCTTCCCGAGTCGGCAACCCTTCCCTTTCCCTCTCGCATCTCTCTCACTCTCTCTCCTCCCTCACATACTCTCTCAAAACCGGTTTTCTTGCTTTGTCCGTTACATTCGTCTCGCGCACGCGCGCTATATCACTATACCCGTTTCAACAAAGAATTTCGCATCTCTTCTAACCAGGTCCTGATATTGGGGCCTTCCACTGAACCCCTTTTCGCGCAATTTTTGTAACAGTTTGTCTCTGAAATGGTCATATTTTTCGCACTCCCATAATACATGGCTTATGTCCTCCATCGGTTCACCACAGTCACACCCGGGGTCTTCTATCAAGTGTTTTCTCGCGAGTGATTCACCAATATTGAATTGATTCGATCTTATCCTACTTAACACTGATATAATTTTCCTGCTTTGCGTCGCAAAGTTATCGAACCATGGTTTTCTGCGTTTTTCATTGGTATCGATTTCGTTAAAGTATCGCGCGCCCTTGTGGCACGCTTCTTTCCTCATCGAAGCTGTAAATTCCTTCCATTCATTTTCCACTAGTTCAACAACAATGTCCTCATACGGAATAACATATTCAGGATTCGGCGGTAGCTGAGTTGCTCTTTTGGCCGCCACATCTGCTCTCTCATTGCCCACGATGCCTCTATGGGCTGGAACCCACACAAACACCACAGGCGTTCTTTTACAACTTATTTTTTCATCACACGGTATGCCCTTACTTACGTATATTTCGTATAGTTCTTTCAAAATTCTTATAATTACCTCAGTTCTTTTGATATTTTTAATGTCACTCGTATTTTTGTCTTTCGTAGCTTCGATCACTTTTAGAACACTCGCGGAGTCCGTGTACAACATTAGTCTCCTTTCATTCCCCGATCAGTTGTATACTTTGAGCGCCTCTGCCACTGCTGTTGCCTCAGCTGTGAATATCGACGCTCCCGGGTACATGCTGACTATTCTTTCTTCCCAGGTGTTGTCTTGTTTGGTTACTATCGCGGCTCCCACCGATGCGGCGTCTTGCATTTTCGATCCATCAGTGTACATTTCGACGAAATTTTCATTAATCGTCCCGTAGCGTTGTTTCGTTTCAGCCGGGACGCTTTCCAGTGCAATATTGGGTAGTGACATCATTTCTCCTGCGCGCCATTCTATCCAGGGTTCAGGGCACCCCAACATCTCGACCCTCGGACTCTCCGCTCCAGCCTTGGCCAGGTTCATCAGTCCTTCGTTTTTTCTAAAAATTTTCAACAAGTAAGTCAGACTGCTATCTGGTTTATCTTTAAATCCCTCCCACGTATGGTTAAACCATTCTAGGAAATCCCCCTTTCTATTTCCTATTTTTCCCAGTATGTACTTCCCAGTCAGCATGTTAAGGGGGTAGACACGGGTAATGCAGCGAGGTGACATTACCGGCAAAAATGGGCCTAAAAAAGGGTTTACGGGAATACACTTTTCGTCCTTATATGAGAAGATTTGGGGCTGGGTGAGGGCTCATTCGAAAGAGGAAGGTCCAATGCAGGGCGGTCTGGTCACCGTTTGAGTCACAGAACTGTTTTAGTGACCTAAAAAATACTTGGAATCTGCGGATGTATTTTGTCGATTTTTCCTCTACTTTAGACACTCATATTATTAAATATCGACACAATCTCGTTGAACCATGACCAGACCGCGCTGCATTGGACCTTCCTCTTTCGAATGAGCCCTCACCCAGCCCCAAATCTTCTCATATAAGGACGAAAAGTGTATTCCCGTAAAAGCATTCCCAAAGACGAGTTCCGCCATTATCTGGATACTACAGAGCAAGTTACGTGACAAATTTAGTTCAGCTAGTAGTTATAAGGTGGCGTCTAAGTAGAAAGGCTGCCGATCTGGAATCGTAGCCAGAATCAAGCGTCAGCTTGATTACGTCACTCGAACTGTGCTGCGAAGGCAAGCGAAAAAGGCAACATCGCCCGAACGCTGAGTGAGACGCACTACAGTCATGCTGTCCTTCTCTCATTCTGCATGTTGAGATTGTCCCTTTTCTCTAATTGTAAGATTTGACTGCCGTCCGCCTGGATTTTTCACAGCGCCCCATAACAAACCTCGCCTCATTCAAACTATATCGTGTTTGGTATCATTTTAATCAGAAAAATTTCACCAATGCGCTAGTAAAAATTTCATTTAAAAAAAGTCAAAAATAAAAAAGTTTTATAATTGAATTAGTATTAGTCACACCAATATGTTTCGGCTCTTTCCTTTGATCATTGGACCTCTCGCTCTCTCCTCCACTGTCTGTCCCTTTCTACGTTCACACTTGGCTGGCCATCGCATATAATCCGACATTCGACACCTCGGCTGAATACATATATGAATTGTTGCACATATTCAACTTTTACTGTATAGACGCGAGGTCCCTCCATTTATTAGTTCTAATAGTACCATAGTACTTTTTTATGCAAAATATTTCAAGGAGTTGACACAAGTAAAAAAAAAAATGCAATCCATTTAAATAAAAAGTGGATTTGCATTTTTTGAGTGCATCGTTGCATTCACGAAGAAAATGAAATCACAGAAAAATATACATTATCATACCATGACGTATCCTGTATACTTTTATTAATTAAAAAACATTTATTTAAAAAAGTTAATAACTTCTTCTAAAAATAATTCTCAGATTGCCCATTCCTTCGGTTCTTCAGAGTATGCAAATATTTTTCAGCAGCGAGGGGTGCTACGGTGCGCTATATAAAATCCACGCGTTTGGTCAGTCAGAATTTACCGGAGCGGGACAATTCTATCATTTGGGTTGAAAGAAGGATAGCATGATCACCATACATCTCACTCTAAACGCGCGCCAATGTTTCGCTTTCGTTCTTCAAGCGTATCGTGGCAATGCCTCCGGCGAGATGAGCGTTTGAATGTGTTTGTAAAAATACTTGAGGCGCTGTTGCCTTCCTAGATCGTGTTGCGCGCACGCTAGCTGAGAATTAAACCTTTCAAGTTCGTAACAAAACACGCAAGTGGCTCCACCAGGCCCAACGAAAAAACTACTGTAATACCGACGTCCCGAATCGGTGACGTCACGTACTGTGTCTACCCCCTTATGTACCGTCTATATCTGTTCCGGCACTGCTTTTGAATATGTCCAAAAGCGAAGCAGTTATAACGTTGCTTGACTGACTCGACATAGGGGAACACTCTCACTCTAACGTGCCCCTGACCAATCCAAAGCTCCTTGGGGAGCTGGTCCCCTTTGAAGGTAGCAAGTATCGCCAAACCCCCCACCCATTCAGCTTTCCCATCCTTAATAATCTTTTTCTTAAGCCTTTCGAAGGTACACTCCGGCTGTCCTGGAACAAGAGCCTCTTCCAATGCATCCACCGGTTCCTCCCAATCAGTTATCACGCCCTTCCTTTCTCTTTTCCGGTCAGGAAGGTACGCTTCGAAGTTCGCACCTTCCTTTTCCGCACGGTGTAGGATTTCATTAACTGTTGCCATGTCGCTAAAGGTGAGCTCCGCCCTGTTGAAAGCAACCATTTTTAATCCCCGTAAAAATCTACCCTTATTTCTTATCAATCGATAAATCTTAATTAGGTTTCTCCGTTTCAGTTTACTCATGGCTTCCTTTTTCAGGGCCACGATAATCATATATTCCTTACTCACTAGTTCTTCTTCATAAAAATTTCTCTGTTTTCGCCTCTCACCTTTCCGTTGGAGAGGTCCCACTATTTGCGTTTCCAATATCACATTCCTTACCGCTTCCAGAACTTTCCACGTGCTCAGTCGTTTCCAAAATGTTTCCTTCTACGTTTCCAATCTTCTTATCTATGTTTATGTTAATATCACAATTAGCGATTCCCACCTCTTCGTCAGAGCTTTTATCGTCTTTTTTTTACCTTTTATTTCATCTGCAGGTTCTTCTTCGCTTTTTCGACGGGATCTCTTCCTACTGTTTTCCACACGCTTCCATTCCTGTTGTTCGCCTTTGTCCTTTGTTCTGTTTGTAACCGACTCTAACGGTTCCCTTGCCAGTTCGATTTCTTTGTCTTCCACCGGCTTGCCACCGTATCCAGGCTGACCTCGCACGGCTCGTCCTGATTGGCGGAGCTCAAGCGTCCTTTTCGGTTTTCAAACTCTGCTATCAGATTCGTTACTTTATTAACCGTACGTTGACTTCTAACGGGCGTACCCGCAAAAAAATTCCCTAGCTTCGCTATCGTCTTCTAAAAACTCAGTTTCCCACTCCGTATCACTTCCAATCACATCCACATTCTTTTTTTTCGGGGCCTTAGCCACCTCACTCTCACTGCGACTTCTTAAAGAGTCTCTTTTCTTCTTATCTTTCGCCTTACGGCGAATGATCCCGGGCGGCATGGCCCGGCCGCCCGGGACAGGAGCCTCCCCTTGCCCCTCTAACCCTGGGCTGAAGAAAACTCAGCCCAGGAAAAGCACGGACCTTCACCGGCCCACTTCACTCGGTACAAAAAACCGTCTTAAGCCGGGTATCCACCAGTATCAAACGCCCGTATCGTATCACCGTTCCGAACCCTTTTGAATAGGCAGACGTTGCCTCGTTGCATGCAACGGCGTGCTACGGCTCGGACAATAGTTCTTCGTGTCTTGAAATAAACTCCTATAGGCGAGAAGTTTCGATTTGCTGCATGCTGTTTCTTTAGTGTAATTATCCAAACCATATCGTGTTTGGTATCATTTTAATCAGAAAAACGTCACAAATATCTTGGTAACAGTTTTTTAAGAAAAAAATGAAAAATAACAAAGTTCAGTCGTTGCATTAGTATTATCTCACTGATGTATCCAATTCCAAATCATATTATCTCGTGCCTCAAGTGTCATGTTTCCACTTGACATAGCATTTCGGGCCTCCGCCTGGGTATGTTGTTTTTACGTTTCAAGTGGTTTCCGAACCAATCCTTTGAACGACAAGAAACCGACAATTTTCGGATCGGCCCGTTCCTTCGCCTCCGTATCACAGACCAGTAGAACTTTCGATACTCGGCAACGGAAAAATCTCTGGAAAATTAACATTGTCCTTTTTCAATAATCACACAGGTGATTATTAACATTGCTCTTTTATGTACAGCGTAGCACCGAAGATAATTGATCTGTTTAAATATATTTAGACGATAAAATTTGTCTAAATTAAATTAGATTAAATTCATAAATAATTTCATCGCTTTTGAAATGAATCCAATAATACCGCAAGATTTCAAATAAATTGAAACCCAAGTGACGGCACGAAACGCTATGTCAAGTGCCAACGCATGAACCTTTCCTTCGATGCAACAGCAAAGAATCGACAAATTTTTCGGATGGATCCGTTGCCTCCGTTCCTTTGGAACGCCACGCAGCAAAACGAAACTCCTCGCCTGTGGTGGCCCAGTCCTATTGCCTAACCGTTTATATCAAGAAACGAAGAAATGTTGTCCGCGCCGCAGCATGCCGTTGCATGCAACGTGGCAACGCCTGCCTATTCAAAAGGATTCGGAACGGTGATACGATACGGGCGTTTGATACTGGTGGATACCCGGCTTTATGCTTCCCAACCAACGTAAAAAGCAGATGCACCAACTAATAGGGAAAAAAGAACCCTTATATTTCGTCACTCAATAGAACCCGCCTCGAAACCAACCGCACTCATCGACCGTCGTTGGCCCAGTACGTGACGTCACCGATTCGGGACGTCGGTATTATAGTAGTTTTTTCGTTGGGCCTGGTGGAGCCACTTGCGTGGTCCTTTACGAACTTGAAAGGTTTAATTCTCAGCTAGCGTGCGCGCAACACGATCTAGGAAGGCAACAGCGCCTCAAGTATTTTTACAAACACATTCAAACGCTCATCTCGCCAGAGGCATAGCGACGGTCCGCCTAAAGAACGAAAGCGAAACATTGGCGCGTGGTTAGAGTGAGATGTAGGGTGATCATGCTATCCTTCTTTCAACCTAAATGATAGAATTGTCCCGCTCCGGTAAATTCTGACTGACCAAACGCGTGGATTTTATATAGCGCACCGTAGCACCCCTCGCTGCTGAAAAATATTTGCATACTCTGAAGAACCGAAGGAATGGGCAATCTGAGAATTATTTTTAGAAGAAGTTATTAACTTTTTTAAATAAATGTTTTTTAATTAATAAAAGTATACAGGATACGTCATGCAATTGGGACGGGTTATATCTTGAATTTGGTAAGAGATAGGAAAAAAGCTGTTTATGTAAAAGTTCAATGGTATGATAATGTCTATTTTTCTGTGATTTCATTTTCTTTTATTTGTGTCAACTCCTTGAAACATTCTGCATAAAAAAGTAATATGGTACTATTAGAACTAATAAATGGAAGGACCTCGCGTCTATACAGTAAAACCTGGATAAATTCAACCAACATTGGGACCCAGTGGTTGCATTTACCTAAGCGAGGTGTCGAATCTCGGGTTACACGCGACGACCAGCCAAGCGTGAACGTAGAAAGGGAGAGACAGTGGCGGAAAGAGAGAAGTCCGATGATCAAAGGAAAGAGCCGAAACGTATCGGTGTGACTAATACTAATTGAATCTAACAACTTTTTTATTTTTGACTTTTTTTAGTGAAACTTTTACTAGCGCATTGGTGAAATTTTTCTCATTAAAATGATACCAAATACGATATAGTTTGAATGGGGCGAGGTTTATGGGGCGCTGTGAAAAATCCAGGCGGGCGGCAGTCAAATCTTAGCGAAAAGTGACAATCTCAACATTCAGAATGAGAGAAGGACAGCATGACTGTAGTGCGTCTCACTCAGCGTTCGGGCGATGTTGCCTTTTTCGCTTGCCTTCGCAGCACAGTTCGAGTGACGTAATCAAGCTAACGCTTGATTCTGACTACGATTCCATATCGGCAGCCTTTCTACTTAGACGCCACCTTATAACTACTAGCTGAACTAAATTTGTCACGTGACTTGCTCTGTAGTATCCAGATAATGGCGAAACTCGTCTGTGAGAATGCAATCGCGACTTTTCGCTTTTCGTCCTTATATGAGAATATTTGAGGCTGGGTGAGGGCTCATTCGAAAAAGAAAGGTTCAATGCAGCATGCTCTGGTCATCGTTTTAGTCACAAAACTGTTTTAGTGACCTAAAAATACCTTTGATTCTGCGGATGTATTTTCTCGATTTTTCCTCTACTTTGGACACTCATATTATTAGATATTAACAAAATATCGTTGAATCATGACCAGAGCGTGCTGCATTGAACCTTCCTCTTTCGAATGAGCCCTCACCCAGCCTCAAATACTCTCATATAAGGCCGAAATGCGAAAAGTCCCGGACCCCTTTTTAGGCCCATTTTTGCCGGTAATGTCACCTCGCTGCATTACCCGTGTCTACCCCCTTAAGGGGGTAGGCCCAGTACGTGACGTCACCGATTCGGGACGTCGGTATTACAGTAGTTTTTTTCGTTGGGCCTGGTGGAGCCACTTGCGTGTTTTGTTACGAACTTGAAAGGTTTAATTCTCAGCTAGCGTGCGCGCAACACGATCTAGGAAGGCAACAGCGCCTCAAGTATTTTTACAAACACATTCAAACGCTCATCTCGCCAGAGGCATCGCCACGATACACCTGAAGAACGAAAGCGAAACATTGGCGCGCGTTTAGAGTGAGATGTACGATGATCATGCTATCTTTCTTTCAACCCAAATGATAGAATTGTCACGCTCCGATAAATTCTGACTGACCAAACGCGTGGATTTTACATAGCACACCGTAGCACTCCTCGCTGCTGAAAAATATATGCCTGCTCCGAAGGAACTTGCAATCTGAGAATTATTTTTAGAAGAAGTTATTAACTTTTTTAAATAAATGTTTTTTAATTAATAAAAGTATACAGGATACGTCATGCCATTGGGACGGGTTATATCTTGAATTTGGTAAGAGATAGGAAAAAGCTGTTTATGTAAAAGTTCAATGGTATGATAATGTATATTTTTCTGTGATTTCATTTTCTTCGTGAATGCAACGATGCACTCAAAAAATGCAAATCCACTTTTTATTTAAATGGATTGCATTTTTTTTTACTTGTGTCAACTCCTTGAAATATTCTGCATAAAAAAGTACTATGGTACTATTAGTACTAATAAATGGAGGGACCTCGCGTCTATACAGTAAAAGTTGAATATGTGCAACAATTCATATATTCAGCAGAGGTGTCGAATCTCGGATTATATGCGATAGCCAGCCAAGCGTGAACGTAGAAAGGGACAGACAGTGGAGGAGAGAGCGAGAGGTCCAATGATCAAAGGAAAGAGCCGAAACATATCGGTGTGACTAATACTAATTCAATTATAAAACTTTTTTATTTTTGACTTTTTTTAACCGAAATTTTTCCTAGCGCATTGGTGAAATTTCTCTGATTAAAATGATACCAAACACGATATAGTTTGAATGAGGCGAGGTTTGTTATGGGGCGCTGTGAAAAATCCAGGCGGACGGCAGTCAAATCTTAGAGAAAAGGGACAATCTCAACATGCAGAATGAGAGAAGGACAGCATGACTGTAGTGCGTCTCACTCAGCGTTCGGGCGATGTTGCCTTTTTCGCTTGCCTTCGCAGCACAGTTTGAGTGACGTAATCAAGCTGACGCTTGATTCTGGCTACGATTCCAGATCGGCAGCCTTTCTACTTAGACGCCACCTTATAACTACTAGCTGAACTAAATTTGTCACGTAACTTGCTCTGTAGTATCCAGATAATGGCGGAATTCGTCTTTGGGAATGCTTTTACGGGAATACACTTTTCGTCCTTATATGAGAAGATTTTGATCTAAATAAGGGTTCATTCGAAAGAGGAAGGTTCAATGCAGCGCGGTCTGGTCACCGTTTGAGTCACAGAACTGTTTTAGTGACCTAAAACATACTTGGAATCTGCGGATGTATTTTGTCGATTTTTCCTCTACTTTAGACACTCATATTATTAAATATCGACACAATCTCGTTGAACCATGACCAGACCGCGCTGCATTGGACCTTCCTCTTTCGAATGAGTCCTCACCCAGCCCCAAATCTTCTCATATAAGGACGAAAAGTGTATTCCCGTAAACCCCTTTTTAGGCCCATTTTTGCCGGTAATGTCACCTCGCTGCATTACCCGTGTCTACCCCCTTAAGCATCAGCTTATTTGCTTAGGAAAATAAATGCTTATCGGTGTAGATTCACAGTCGATGCTTAAAAAAGTCTTAAGCTCTTATGAATTCATAGTCGAATAAGTCCGCCTTATTTGTAGAAAACGAGTTCTTATTTGGCTTCATTGAGGTTATATTTTTAAGTCGACGATACTGAGGACTTAAGCACGCGTTTGAAGGTGTTATTGTGCAGTGTTGAACAATTTATTTTGATTAATTGTGATAAATTATTTTTAAAAAAGTCCAAAATGGAGTTGGACTTTGCGGATATCGAGGATATCGATGATATCGAGGACATTGATCATAATTTGTAGATAGTGGATACAGAATAGATCAAAATTCATTCTAATATTGCAAAATATTTGTTGTGATCAATATAGATTTCCCAAAATTTGTGATCTGATCGTGTGGATACAGAATAGATATATCCACGAATATCGAGACGGGAGTGACCTGTTTGATTGTTTTGTCTGCCTTTTCTCATGACACCTCTGCGGAATCCATAGTCTGAAGAAGAAATAAGGTAATACTGATACTGTTTAGTCGATTGATTGATGCACAAATTAACATTGAAATATTAGATCGACACAGGTACAAGGAAATCCAGATCAGGACCCGACAGATAGTAGAAAGAGCGTTCGGTGTTTGGAAGCACCGTTTTCCATGTCTTACAAGGGGTTTAACAACCAAGTTCTTATGTTCCACAACAACGGTAGTTGCATGTGCTGTGTTGCATAATTTAGCCTTAATTTTCAATGACATTCTTGTAGAAGAAGATGCAATTGAAAACCAAAATGAAGATGGAGAAGAATTATTAGGAAACGTGGAAAATGTTAATGGCATTGATGGATTTGCTACACGTGAAGCACTCATTGTCCGTATGTTTCATTGAATAATTGTGTCAAACGAAATGTAATAAGGGGTTTTTTATGCTGCAAGGCTTTTTCTCCTTATTGTGTCTATCGAGCCAATAAATAATCATTATTCTTTCGGCTCAAATTGATTTAATTTATTGATTAAAATACCCTCATCGTCAGTCATATCACAACCTAACCTTGAACCACAGGATTTTTACAATATCTTTTATACATATATACATATACTGCTGATTTATTAATGATCTTCAATAATCGATAAGTTTGCTACAACTATTTTTAATTCATTTTTAATGATTTAGAATTCTCAGTTTTATTATAAATATTTAAAACTTTAATTTTATATTTAATATTATTTAGGATTCATAATCAATACAAAGAATTACAGTTAAATATTTTTTTAAAATAATTTCAGTCGTAAGTTTAATTTTGTGTTATTTTGTGTTCATATTTCAGATTTTTATAACGTATGTGATAACATTAATAGTAAAGTTGTTACTTTTTCAATTGAATTGATTTTTTCAATTCAAAAAGCGCGTCACTCACAAATAATGCTATATTTTCAAAAATTATTTTGATTCGTTGTTACAGTAGAGACTCGACGGAAATAGCCGAACGTTAAATAAGCATTACTTAAGCATGGACTTCACTAAGCAAAGCTTAAGCATCGCTTCCTTAACTAAGTCGGTCTTATTCGCCGACTGTGAATACATAGCGACTTAAGAATTGGTTATTCGAATAAGACGATTTTAGTCAAGAATGTCTTAAGTCTTTGCTTAAGTTGCGACTGTGAATACGGCCTGTCGTGACTTTATTTAATTTTATGGCCGTGATCGTAAATAACTTGTTGCTCTTTTGTTTATGTGCTTGGACACTTATTTATGTAGGAGACAGGCGGGAAAAGAGGCCACGAATTCGTTAAACCCGATTTCAAACAGCTGATCGGTGTCCGTGACCTCTTTCCCGCCCGTGCGGATGATGGTGTGCGTGCGTGCGTGAGAGGTAATGTTATGATCGCGGAAAGGTACACGCGCACCGCTACGAAATAGATAACCGTCGGCGCTCACAAAAACGCGTAGCGGGCGCCGAAATCCGTTTGCGCCAACGAACAAAGTTTAAAGCAAAAACACCGAGAATGTTCGACCGCTGCGGGGATATAAGGACGCGTCCGCGGCGCGGCCGGCAGATCCTACGAAACCACGACGCGATTATAACACGATACGATTACGGATTACAATACGATATTATACGACCACGATTACGCTAACGGATTACGATTACGAATACGATACGGTACGGTACGACCACGATTACGATAACGGCTTGTGAACACGGATTACGATTACGTGTGAACTGTCTGAACTTTGCATCGTTTACCTCGTCTCGTTGTCTTATAATAAAGAAATAAATACATAAAACATTTTATTTCCTACATTTATTATGTATATTATAATCTTAATGGATGTTACAAACATTCTCTTTCACCTTATGCCCGCAGTACACGCTCGCCGAGGCGACCCGAGACCAGGCGAGCACGAGCATGTACTTGATGGTCTCACCTCGCCTCGTGCCCTCTCGCCTCGTGCTCGGAGCGCTCGGCCTAGAGGCGAGCTTTCAGGACGAGTCAAAGGAAGCGAAGCCGACACTAGGTGTACACTCAGTCCCATCGAAGTTGTCGCAGTGAGGTTGGCGCGCTAACGCAATCACGCCGCGGCGGCGTTAGCGCGCCAACTTCACTGCGACAACTTCGATGGGACTCATTGTACCACAGCCGACTCTAGTACTAGCCGTGCTGAAGTAAAAATGGCAACACCGCGGGAGTCCGGTCTGAATATATCAACATCTAACCCTACTCTATCTGCCTCCCGGACTCCCAGACTCCCAGCCAATCAACGTCGTCGGACTCTCGGCTACTCTCTGGACTTCACATAACCTCTTTGGTTTCGTTCCAATAATTTCGCTTGTTTCAAGGTTTTTATTCACTTATATACACGTTTATCAATTCTTAAATGTTTCAATTTGATCCAAAGATGGTCTCATTTTGCTTCATACCTAAATTTTCTTGAAACCACTGTAAATATTTCAAATATCATGCTTCACAACACCAAACTACTTCGAGAGTACACAAAATTTATATTACATTTATAACAATTTTATACTACCACATCACTTCTACTTGCCATAGTTGCAACGTTTATGTATTGTTTATACATAATTAATACAAAATAGCGTATATTACTACAGCTTTTAATTAAAAAAGACAGTAATTACAATTCCGAGCACAGGACTCTGTTTTTGAAAATAGGACTCCCGATTGTCACGTGAGCGGTGTTGCCACGTTGTTCAGCATGGCTAGTACTAGAGTCGGCTGTGATTGTACATACACGGGTAGCCCTCGCGAGAGTGTACATACACGGTGCTCTCGGATCTCGGGTCTCGGGACTCTCGTCTCGGGAGATCTCGCGTTCGAATCGCCTCGGCGAGCGTGTACTGCCGGCATTACATACCGGTTCTTTCTTTCCTCGCTTTTTCTACAATTATCCACGCGTACCAACATCGACACTCATACCAATCTAGACATTCACACCAATACAGACACGCATACCAATATAGAGAAGGGAGCCATTATCCCTATGACACGGCCCAAAGATTTATCGTTGATACGTGTAGAATTACTTTAGTTTCTATACGCCTGCCAAACAAATTATAAGACAAGACAAGATAATTCGCGCAAGGTTGATATCTCAATGTTAATAGAAATCTAAGGAATTTCTAAGTAACGTTAGTGATATTTTAAAAATTCCAGAAATTAAAAAATAGCATTTCTATTTATATTAATATCGATTGAAATATACTACGTAGATATATAAAAAACATGTACGCCTAGAAAAAAATTAAAAACAAAGTATTAGAAAATTTACACTTTTGATCGATGTTTTATCAATGAGTATCGACCTTAAATGTATCATTGCCGCGTCCGTAATTTTGATCAGTAACCAGTCTAGTGAAGATGGCCGAAAACAATGGCAGTGGTTATTGAGCTAACTTTGCATTCTCTTGCTACTTGTCAACAAAGAAGTTATCTTTAATTAAAAAGTAACTGAAGCACACAACATAGTCATACGTGAGTACAATTCCAATTCAATTTATTATTTTTATTAAAAATTGTAACCTCATAATTTAATACTATGGATGATTTAGTGCTCTTAAGAAATAGAAATTGTGCTTTTCATCTTTCTTCGCTGTCATTTCATCTCACATTAAGTAGATGCTTTTTCAGTCGAATGTTTCTCAATGCATTAAAAATATATTTTATCGTAATTTTGGTTTTATGTTGATAAGCTTCAGCTAACGTGATGTCTTAAATGTTTGCGCACTTTCACAATTTTTCGATATTAATAATTTAAAAATTACTTCGAAGAAAATTTTTATTTAAATTAACTCTAAAAATTATTGTTTCATTACATAAATATGGACGCACAGTTAAAAATGTAATTATACGTTTAATGTACATTATTCATGTTATAGTAATGTCATGTAATATCTTAAATCATTTTCTGAATATTTTATACAAACTATTATATATTAGTTTAATTTTGACATGGAAAAATACAAAACTTATTTTCTGTTATACAAATTATCATTCTTTTCCTAAATGTTGACATTTTTCAGTGATCATTTTTATCCACATTAACAAATTTTTCAGTTCTGAATAAACGATATAAACAAAGAGTTGATAATTAAAAAAGAAAATTTTAACTCAAAACGACATCCAAAATTAAGTTACAACCTTATTAATTGGGATTTATTGTTTCAAATTAAGTATTTAAATAAGCTTTTGATTATTCATATTTTTGAATGATAATGAAATGTATTATGTTTAATAATATAATTCTATAAAGTTTCATATATAAATTAAATTGTGTATAAAATTACGAGGATAATTTTTAATATTTTCAGATATATATTATGGCAACTGCTATTCAGAAGAATGGCGTGAAACCTTTAACAAATTCATCAATAAATCATGTAGAAGATGTAAATAATTTAGACAATACAGACATATGCAAAGATGAACAAGATGGAAGACTATTTGATAGACAGATTCAGCCATACATGGATACCCCTGAACAAGAACCTCGTGAATTGGATATTGTTATCAATAATGTAGTTTGCAGCTTTAGTGTTAGGTGTCATTTAAATTTACGAGAAATTGCACTCAATGGATCGAACGTGGAATACAGAAGAGAAAATGGGGTATGTTTAGCAATAACTTGGCAATTTCTTTTTATTAATATATTAAATATAGATGTTTGTGTGTATTTAATTTATCAATAAATATAATGCAGGAAAATGTTATTTACCGTCATGATAGCAATTTTGGTATCATTGGAGGTACATAGAAGATTTCAAGGTCAATCTTATTCTAATAATTTAATTTTTGAATATGAGAAACGCAAAAGTAGGTATTGTGATTTTGTCCTTATTCTGTCAGAACTCAAAGAACATAAAGTATCTCATGAAAAATGCGTTTTTTAAGGACTTATGATTTTACCTGATGAAATATTAGTAAAAAAATTATATTGATTTTAAATTTGCTTTATTCCTCTACCTATTCATCATATTACATTTTCCTTCGAATATATAATATAACTTTTAGTTATATAATATAATAAAATTATTAAGTTACATAATACAACTATTATATACAATGGTTTTTTGTAATATAATTGCAAATAAACACATCACCACTTTGCATTTATATGGTGATTCTACTAACTGGGTTAGATTATATTTCTGTTGTAACTGAAGATGAAAATTTGCATAATTTGATGAGTTCTGTTTCTGTATGGCATCTTTTCACAGGTTTATCTGTATATTTGTAAAGTGCACCTTAAAAGATTATTGTTGCAATAAATACTCAAATGTCCCATTGTTACATTTTAAACATTTATGTCTTTTATTACACTGCTTAATTGTTATATACTTAAAAAGCAATAGTTTTCTGTTTTAAATTATTCACTTAAATAAAACAACTAATGAGTTTTAATGACTATATGTAATATATTAAGAGATTTATTTATTGTAAAAGAAATTATATAATTTCATTTTAAAAGGCACCGCAATTGAATTTAGACCATATTCAACTATGCAACTTGTTTCTTCTCCACTTACAATAGAGTCTGGCCAAGTTACTAGGATCATTTTATATTGTTTTAATAATTCAGCATAAAATTATAATAAACAAGAAAAGGACAATTAAAGAGAAAAAGAAATGTAAAATTCTTTATTAAAAATGATTCAAATACACTTATGATACATATATTCTGAATTTTTTCGTCAACTTCAAATTGTAATAATTTAGCAATAAATGAAAACAATTTCTAATTGTAACTTCATTTTTATATTATTTAAGATTTATTAATGTATTGTATAACAATTCAATGTACTGTATTTATCTTGATATAAAATAAATTTTTTCCATATTAAAATAGAAACATTAAAAAGTATTAAATATATTAAAAATGTAATTTTGTTCTAAAGGTCTAAAAATATCTGTAATGTTTATTTTATTTTGCATCAAGAAAAATATTTTATTTTCAATAAATAATTATAGTCTGTGTTTTTTGTACATTTATACCTGTTATAGATGATAACTATGAAACTGAGGAGACCTTATACCACTGCTTCTATATGGTCTTCTGGTAAAGTGACATGTACTGGTGCGACTAGTGAAGTTCAAGCAAAGATAGCAGCTCGTCGATTTGCTCGTTCACTTCAGAAACTTGGATTTAAAGTGCGATTTAATAATTATAGAGTAGTTAATGTATTAGGTACATGTTGCATGCCATTTGCAATCAAGATAACATCATTTTCATTGTACCATAAAGAAAATGCAGAGTAAGTAATATATTTTTGTGTACTATGCTACGCTTGTATTTATTAATACTTAATCTATATTTTATTTAGTTACGAACCAGAATTACATCCTGGTGTTACATATAAGTTAAAAGAACCAAAAGCTACACTGAAGATATTTTCTACAGGTAGCGTCACTGTAACAGGTTTGTAACATGATTCATTCTAATTTTCTTGAAAAAATTAAAATTATTTTCATCGTTAGTCATTTTATTTCATTAAATGTTACAGCTCCTAATGTTGCTGCTGTTCAAGCAGCAATCGAATATATTTATCCACTAGTCTATGAATTTCGTAAGGAAAGAACAGCAGAAGACGAACTTGCCTTAACTACAAAAAAGCGAAAATCGGGACTAAATAAAAGAAATCGTGATAAGTTCCTAAATGATCCAGAGTATATATATGATACGATGTTTTCGGATGAAGAAGACGAGGAAGAAGAAGAGGTTGAGAGTGATGCCAGTTGGGACTGAGCTGCTTACTTTGTTGCTGCTCTTCTGTTAATTGTGAAACTGTTATGTCTTGTTCTTGAAAAAATAGATACTGCTTTGTGTACAAAAGTGTTATTATAAAGAGTGAAGTGAAAGGTTCGTTTTCTCTTTGTGAAAAAACAATGTGTGAGTGCTAGAGACAAATAAGTATGCATAAGTACTTTAATTATAGTTGCGCTAACATTAAATCAACTGAACTGAATTTCATTATCGTAACACAATTTTGTTATAATTTACTTTCGTTAATGATAATACATACATCAGTACATAGATATATTCATATATGTGCATGCATGTATCTATGTACGTATAAATGTTAGATGTAAAAAACAATGTTAAACACGTAATCATTTTGTTTAGGAAGCAATTCTTTTTTCAACTTTTGTCATTTTTTCATTTCATATTATTCTTTTGTCGGAACTTAGATTATTTAAATAATTAAAAACAGTTTTAAACAGAACCTGTTTGTAATTATACTCCTTTATAATGTAGGTAACGAAGTGATACATGCTTCTTAAGTTTTTTGTTATGTTATGTACAATTGATAGATTATGTCCTGAAGTATTTTGGCAGTAACGAAAGCATCATGTATGTTCTTGCTGTCCTTTCTTTTACTTCTTACTCATAGGTATAACCTATTATTGCTTAATTAACATACTGTGCCAAAGATGGATGTTCAAAATTTGAGATAAAGAAATCAAAGTGACATCTAAGAAACTGAAAACTTTCTTTATTATAACAATTAATTTTTGTTTCATAGTGACATGTTAGAGTGGACATGAAACATTTTATAATCTTTTGTGATCTATGCTAAATACGAAAGAGTTCTCATTTGATATATTAATTTCAAAATTATAAGTTAGGACCTGTTATGCTAACAATAAACTGAAAAAATTGTATTTATTTGAAAGTTATCAATGTAATTCAACATTGAATGTTCCTTCAAAATAGTATTATGTTTCATGTCTATTTACATTGTCAACATAAGATGTAATATTCAATTTAATTAATAATTATGGGAAAATTACACAGGCCTGATCGCTAGTGTCCTAAGATGTGGTTTTATTATTTATAATCATAGCTCTGTACAGATTAGCTTCAAAATTGAATTTTAATTATTACAGTTGGTCAGTTAAATCTCTTGTTTTTTGTTATAGTATATTAGTATGTTAGTATAAAGTATGCTTGATACAAATCATAAATTGTAATTAAACGAAACATTACACTTTATGTTTTGGGTGTAACAACAAAGGTTTAGGAAATAGAGTAGATTTCGGTAACGCATTACTTATCATTTTTTACTTTAATCATCAACACATATAAGATCTTATTCACTTATTTATTTATCACTTGCAGTATCCTCGTGATGATAAGTGCATTTGAATCATGTCATTTTTCTTATTGGTACACATTGTAGTTTGAAAAATAATTTATCAACAATTAAATATGAGAAGCTATACTGACACATAGTTATTTTTAAATTCTGTTCTATAATAAAAACTTGCTAATATTATATATCAAACAAAATTTTATACAAACGGTGTAATGTAAGAGCAACGTTTTTCGACTATTTTCTAATCATTTAAGTATATCGTTTAAATATAATAGAGTGAATTTTTCGTAAGTCATTTGTAAATAAACCGAGTTGATCAGATGACTCAGTATGCAATCAGTTATATACTTCTCAAAGATCACTAAGTAAAATGCGTACTTTATCATTGTTACTAATCGTAAATATTATTAAAATGATCTTTTTTCCTATCACAACAGTGTGTACATAGAAAAGATATTGGCAATATCTTTTGATATCATAATAAATATTAATCTGTACCTCGTGCCATACAAAATATTATTCGTGCACTAAACTTGGTTTAATTCTCTTATGGTTTATTACTTGTACATTAAACAAATTTTTTACGAAAAAGCTATAGTCACTGCCTTTAATGTATTCAATGCAAAAATTCAGGATTTGAATTTGGTTAATTATTATACAGTAAATATTACTAAACGGATGAAAATTATTATTTTAAACGATGGTAATAATGTCAGAACCGCCACATTATCAATTACTATTATTTATTCATCATTTTTTCAATCAGTTTTAAATGCATTCAGTATGTAAAATTCAATACATTTGTATTGATAGTAATTGATTTAATTGGTTTCAAGAGTTTCAAAGAAATATTATTCAGATGAATAAAGTATTTAAAAAAGTATTTATTCTTAGCATTTATAAATGTAATGATTTCTCTTTTTCCATAAAGTACAATCATTGTTTAATTTTTATTTGAAGTTCTCATTTTAGCTTATGTAAATCTTTTTTTTAGAAAGCTGCATTTAAAACCTACAATTAAAGTCTGATAAAAAATTAAGTTATCAATTCATTTTGTACATAAACTACATGGTCTACTATTTTTTCAAATTAGAATCAAATTTGTTAATGTAAGATTTTTTCATGAGTAGCATCGTACAAGTTTCTGGCATTGTTCCATAAACTTTAAATTTGTTTGATGAAATTATTGAACAAATTCAGTGACATAACACTTTTTCTAAACAAACATTTGTAGTTAACCAATCGTAACGCACATTATAAACTTGAAATACTGCAAAAGATATTTTCTTATGTTATTATATCATGAAAACTGAATATTGTGATAATAACTTTAAGTGCAGAAAATTCCTTATAATACCATTGATGTACGATTGTATGCATGGAGTACAGAAGTATTTATGTTTTATATGAAATAAAAGCTAATATAATCATATCATTTTCAAATGAAAGACCTTATTTGCTATATTTCAAATAAACGATCATTATTTTTACACGGTTCTTTACACATTTTCTTCAATCGTATAACTGCCAG
This sequence comes from Osmia bicornis bicornis, assembly GCF_907164935.1. Classification (NCBI taxonomy): domain Eukaryota; kingdom Metazoa; phylum Arthropoda; class Insecta; order Hymenoptera; family Megachilidae; genus Osmia; species Osmia bicornis. Next base: position 11,555,848 of record NC_060220.1, read on the forward strand.
TTAGATTTTTTCTGAGATACAATCAGTGATATTAATAAGAAAACTATTTCCTTTTTGATACGATACATTATTTCTTTTCTTTAAGTTACTCATTAAAAGTTTTGTACAGAATTTGCATTCAAATTCAACTTAATGTCAATATGGAACTGCAGTGATTTTATTAGTATTAAATATAATTTAAATTAAGTTCCAAATAAATCACTGTTTATTACTGTTAAATGCATAACTGCCAATCGCAAACTCTAAGTAATGCTGTTTGAATAGTTTTATTAAAAGGGACATAATAACTTCAATGATTTTATCGAATTCATGACAATAAGATATTATTATGGTTTATTAATGTAACATTATATATCTACAATAAATTTTTCTTAACAATAATTTATAATTTAACTGCTATCTTTATACTGTACTGTTCGGCTCCGTATTTAAGGGTAACAGATGCAGTATAAATATCAAACATTTATTGCTATAAATGTAAATGTTTAGATTTTTTATTGAACCTTTGATGTGTATATTTTTAATATCAAATTCTTGTTTTGTGTTGCACATTCTATTTACCTGAAACGAATTATTGTAACTGTTATACTGCTGTAATTATTGTAATAGAGAACTGAAATACATGTGTAAAATAATGTGCACTTTTACCAAATTTGCTAAATTCAATGTACATTATTGTTTCTAAATAGAATTTCATATTCCAGGCTTTTCGATACTTCTATCTTCTAGTCTAAAAACTTATGTACACCAAAGACAGTTCATAAAAGCATATTAAAACTTAAAATAGCATAAGTAATATAAATACATTGCTCAAGATTGATTAAATTTAATTACACTATTCAATTTTTCAAAATATTCGCAAGTGAAATTACATGAAAATAAATGCCTTAGAAATTTTGGTAGAGGTGAACATTCTCTGTCAATTCTTTTGTGTATACTATATATATATATATATATAATAATAATAATAATTATTATTATTAGGTGTACAAATTAATTCGATTCTTTAAAAATTACGCCATTTTAATTACTATTTTAAATTTGAATATTTTCCTGTGCTTCTATGGATTTGAAAAGGGGCGCGAGAATATGTTAATGATAATGATTATGTCAATAATTACAATGACTTTCTAAAAATAAATCTTCACTTAAACAAAGGCAAGCACCGAATTAATTTCTACGCCTAAGATAAACAAAGAATGTGTCAACAGTAAATTTTGATTTTGACATGCATACACTTGCACATCTGGTTATTTAAAAATTATGTGAACATGGTTAATTTTTTATTTAATGTGACAAATTATTAAGAAGTACAAATGTTATGATATTAAGTAAAACGCTTTAGAGAATTCGAACGACACACTAAAATTATAGATAACTTACAACAGACTATAATTGCTAGAGATACTAATTTCTCGGTGTTATAATTATGCATCAAAATATTGAAATCGTTTTTATTAGTATGATAGTACAGTATCATATAGCAGTATCATTTTAGAGTGAAAAGGACATTGTAGAAAAATAATAGTATTATATTAATTTAGTAATGGTATTGTACCGTTTATGTTAATATTTATATAATAAACATTTAATTTAATTCAGTGTCATAGTAGCGAGTTACTGAATTACATTAATAATTATTAAAAATATACTCATTGCATGTTTTTTCAAAATCATCCACAATTTATTTTAGTGCTTTATTTTAAAATCATTTATTACAAATTTCATGGAATATTAATAGTAATAACGTATATTATAATATAACAGCTATAAAAGTGTATCTGTTCGTAGAAAAATATTACATTAATAGCATGGCCTCTTCTAGAAGCAATATGAATTTAGATACGTTCAATGGAATATTACAAATGATAAATAAATTTAAGAGATGTTCACACTCATAGTTTTTGCAAATAAGATAGTACAGTATGGTGTATTATTGAACGACTATTTTTAAACGAAAATAAAAATTTTTCAATCTATTGCAATGTATACACTAAATATTAATGCATGAATTAAGTAAGACAAGTTTAAAAATGTATAAAAAAAGGAAGTATATAGTTTGTAAGTTATGAGTTCACTTCATGATAGGCGCTCATAATAATTTATATGTAACTTTTCATTAGACAGATACGTACTAAAGACTGTTACATAAACTGTAAATGAAAATTTGTATGTAAATCAGAGAAAATAAAACATAATCAATTAATTTAAATAAGTTTATTTTCTACTTATTTTATTATAACTTTACTTTATACATTTTCAAAACATTGCATACATAACAATTTTATACATTTTTAACGATTATTCATCGGTATATTAAATTTAAAAGTAAATAAAACAAAGGGTATAGCAGGATAAGATGGTCAAAAGTGCCCTTGAGCCGATTTTTTTCAGTAATGCACCATTTTATAGCTTATAATAAAAAACCATTGTACACCAAGTTTCAACCCTGTATCTCAACTGGGAGGGTAGTTACAGGGCGAGAAAAAAAAGTGGTTTTTGCCATATTTTCCCTATTTAATGGCATTCAAAAAATTTAAAAAAATTCTAGAATATTCTAGCCATGTTTCTTTATGATTGAGAATTTTTTCAGATTTTTCGGTTGCAAATCCTAGGCGTGAAAAATCAAAAACGCAAAAAAAAGTCGAAAAATTGAGATTTCCGGGAAGAAGCTTTCAAAACAGTAGATTTTTACTTTCACAGTAGTTAGATATTAGCATGACTGGTGTCCTCAATTCTTTTCAGATTTTTCACGCCTAGTATTTGCAACCGAAAAATCTGAAAAAATTCACAATCATAAAGAAACATGGCTAAAATATTCTAGAATTTTTTTAAATTTTTTGAATGCCATTAAATAGGGAAAATATGGCAAAAACCACTTTTTCTTTCTCACCCTGTAACTACCCTCCCAGTTGAGATACAGGGTTGAAACTTGGTGTACAATGGTTTTTTATTATAAGCTGTAGAATGGTGCATTGCTGAAAAAAGTCGTCTCAAGGACACTTTTGACTATCTTATCCTGCTATACCCTTTGGATCAGCTGGTGTATTTCCTTCGTCATATATAAATTGGGCGTACAAATTGATTCAGCTTTTTTTTAAATAAGATCTCTTATTGAAAGTCAAAGTAACTGTAATATTTAAATTTAAAATATTAATTAAGAAGGCGTAATGCTAAAGGCGAAGTTTGTTAAAATACATAAGCATAAGTAAGATTTCACGGTAAACATAAACTAAATTAGCAACCAGTCACTAAAATAAAAAATACAAAATTATAAAACTATAAACAGTAGTTACATATGTATCATACGTTCTTACTTTAAACGCGGGTTGAGTAATACAGGTACATTATTATAAACATTTAGATATGGGAAGTAAAATAATACAAAAATTAAATGACTCATTTCTTCGAATTATCTGATTCAAATCTTTCGATATAAAAGAGGTATAAGCAAATAAACAATTTTTTTGAAATAATAAAATAATGACCTATTCATTCCTTCCTAAAGGTATCTGTTCCGCATCAGAAATATTTAAAATTATTTATTACATTTAACTCTTTGTGCTCCACAATTATGTTTATATTGTACTCTGGTAGGTCCACGCCTAAATCAAAGAAATTAAAGAAAAATAAAACTGTTTGTTTTTTTTAAGTAAAAATAAAAATAGAATTGTTGTCAAAGCCGACTGGACATTGGACCTATTAGAATAAAATAGAACCTAAAACGGTTAAAACTCATTTATTGTCATAGGAGTTAACTCTGAAATATATCAAGAAATTCATTCACAAATGGGTAGTAATAGATAGCTATACATTTAGCATCCTGAAAAAGATGTAATTATCATTAGAACATAATTTTTATCATTTGAAATTTACTATTGAAAATTAGAAAATAATTTTATATCTAATTTTTAAAATGTTATTACATAGATGTATTATTTCTTACCTGTTTTGTATTTATGTTAAGTCCTGTTTTTTTTAGTGTACACTTGTAAGGTAAAATGCTATAGTGATTACTAATATTTAAAAGACTCTTAAAGTCATCATAGCTGATATATTTTATCACATTATCTGGTATATTTTGAAAAAAATATAATTTATCTCTTTCTGTAATCGACTGAAAATAAAATAAAATATTTGAATAAAAATATGATCCTTAAAAAGAAAGTCAGAAAAATTATGAACTTTGAATTAATTATTTTAAAACCGACGTAAATTTGTTAATTTTTTTAACTATAGTGAAAATTTCACATTAAAAAATCCTTATTGATTTTCAATTTTTTATAACGCAAGACATTTATAAATAATTCACTATTTATAGGTAATATTTACTACTGTGTTTACGTACCTCATCAAACCATAGAGCTTCAATAATAGATTGAGCATAAATAGATATATTTTGAATTTTTTTTCTTAAAGAACTTGATAATTTACGATGTTCAAATTTTAAAGTCATACTACGATACCTATAATAAAATACTGAAAGTAAAGAACAGAATCTATAAAAATAAATTTGTAGCATAAACACATACTTTAATAGTAACTGGCATGTCTTTGATAAAATTGTACAATTTTTGGTAAGGAAACCTCCATAAATTACTGCAGCAGGTGCTACTGTAAAACAAAGCAAGTAACTTCGCATTTCCAGTGTACAAATCTAATAAAAAATTTAATTAATAATATTTCATTATGTTAATTTATATTACTTTGTATTTTATTACATACCTCGTTATAAAATGACAATGCTTCTACAAGTAATATACCGTTGTAATTATGTATATTTAAACCAGATACAATAAGATTTTGAGTGAATTTTGTAAGAATAGGAAGAATATCTTCTAACTTGTCTACTGGACGTTGACCTAAAAATGGTGCAGGTATTGTGCGATCACATTCTTCAAATCCTTGAGCAACAAACTGCAAAAAACAGTACATTATTTGGAATTTTGAAATTTTAGGATTTTTTAGTATAAATTAATCTTATTTTGAATATTATTAATGCTTATACGTTGAAAGTTACATACCAAGTTTGTGATCAACTTTTTTAACATTCTGATAATTTCACACTTTATTTCTATTGTTGATTCATAAAACATATTTTGTACATGTATTAATACCTTATCCTGTAAATCTGAAAGTATTAGTCTTTATAATATCAATTACTTTAGTAAAGGAAACGTTCATGATTAGTGGATTATCAATAATATATACCACTAATAGATACTGTAGTCATCCATTCCATTAGAGCCAATAACTTTGATTGATACTCTCCAGTGTTGAAATAAAGGTATTCATCAAGGAAACGATTAACAACAAGTATACCTTGTTGCATGTATCGTGAAAATTCTATAGTCATGTCAAGTAATTTATTAATTTCTTCTTCAGAAAATTTCTCATTTTCCAATATAAATGCTAAAAAAGAATGAATTTAATATTTAGTTAAAATACATCAGGAGTTATTTAGAATGTTAGTGCATACCTCTTATTAAAGTATTATAAAGATTATAAGAGAATCTACTTTGATAGTGGAAATCAGCATATGTAAGAAGATGGTGTCCAGCTGTATTAGCTAATAGAGATACAGCATTACATGGCAATTCTATGTTTAAATGTGATTTTCCCAATTCCTCTGTGCTGAAATATATTATTCAGTAAAGATTCTTACTTAGTACATCAATGTGATCATTTATTTATATTTACTTGGAAATATCAAAAATGGATGTCGTTTCTTTTTCTTTGAAGATACTAGAACCAATTTGAAAATATCCCACAGATGGTAACAGAACTTGTGTAGTTTTCTGTCTTTTTGTTTTCACCTCAAACGTATTCCAATTAAAACATTTCTCATCTATATCAGATGTTTGCTGATATCTGAGATCTACTCGCGTTTTTGCATTTTGAAATATTTCTTGTAAAACTTCGGGTAGTGGTTTCCATACACTTTCTACATTTACAGAATGAATACTTTCAGGAACCAATTCAGGTTTGTAAGCCTTGAATAATCTAAAATATGTTTCCTGTTAGATTTTCATTTAAATATTTTATTTTATAATCATACAGTACTTACGACAGTATAACAATAATGTGTGTTCTAGGTTTTGAATGTGTTTTACGCAGAGCTAATAAGCGACATACATTTTTACGTGTTACATCTTCAGGTTTTGATAATACATACACCAAACGTGCTAGATGCTTTTCCTACAATGATAATAACAGTGTAATTATAATTTCATTTATCAGTCAGAATATTTAGAATTTAGAAGATACACTTACCAATTTTTCTTTTTTTAACATCACACAAAAAAATACACTATAATATATATTTACAACTCTTTTATCTACTAAGTGATGGTCCCATAAACCTAAAAACATACACAATTAATACATACCTTTTTTATGTAATCAATATCATAATAAAGTGTAATATTACCAATTATCCACTGTGTAATGCTAATGGATACAGTAATAGGCAATTTATCCACTGACGATAAGAACCAAGAAGTAATTTTTTTAAATGCCTTATTAGAAACTTTAAATTTTGGAACTAAACATTTTGTCAAAGACACCATTCTAGTAGCACCTGTAAACAAATTAATTTTAACTCATAATTCTATAAATATGTTTTCTGAAAGCTTATTAATACTTTGGAGTAACTGGGTAAGGGTCGGGAGGAGCTGGCCTTACCAAACTAAAATCTTAAAATTCTAAAATTCTAGGATTCTAAGATTTTAAAACTCTAAAATTGAAATTTTCCTGTAAAATCTTATTTCAATAGAAATGCATATTTTGACCAAAATATACTAAGTAAAGCAATTAGGAACCAAACACACAATAATATTCTTATTACATAAAATTATGAATAAAAGAAATTAAGCAATATTAAAATTAAGTTAAAATTAAGCGATATTACACACTTGATGCTTTTAGTAATCCTAAGGCATCTAGCCTACACTACTTACACAAATGTATTAATTTATAATATTATTGAAAATATACTAACTCGTATTAATTTTCACAATAATACCAGCTAATAACTCAAAGTCTTCTTTTTCGAATCCTTGTGTAGCTGCATAACGTTGTAATGTACTAATTGCTGTTTCAAATACGGATGAAGTTTTGTTTTCTGTGGCAAAATAAATAAAAAATTAACAAAACAGAATTAATAAAGAGCTTAATATAAAACTTTTATGTTTAATCACCTTCTATTTGTAGCAACAATTCTACACAAATGTCTCTTTGATCATTTTTTTCCATTTTTGTATATTATAGGTTATACTTTACAATAGAAGTACTTATATTTTTCAATTTTAAACATGAATTAGAGGATGGAAACATGCGGCAAAGAATAGGTATAATCTTCCTCTTTGCCGGCGGATACCGGCGGATTGCCTGTTGCGTTATGTGATCAAGAAGCGGGTTTTTTGAGAAAATAATTTTATACGTGTTCATACACAAATATGTTAAATAATATTCGAATGAGAATTAAATTGAAGGCTTCGAATTTTATTATCAGATTTGATTCGTGTAATTTTTATATTTTCAATCATTCACTATATGAAGAATTACAGGAATCATAAACCAGTAATTTGAAGCGCTCACAAAAATAAAATTGCACATATGAACGACGATATGGACGTATATATGTATGTATGTATGTACATATATATACTATATGAACGCAGCGAAAGTCTCAATATGGGTGAAGGAGACAAATTTATCGTTATTGGCGGGAAAGGAAGAGTCGTGAAATTTTTTCTCACTAGGAGGCTGCGTGCGCATCACAGCCGACTCTAGTACTAGCCATGCTGAACAACGTGGCAACACCGCTCACGTAACAACCGGGAGTCCTATTTTCAAAAACAGAGTCCTGTGCTCGGAATTATAATCAGAGTTGGGCACGTATTATACGTGAGATATTATACAATGTATTATACATGGTATTCTACATGGTATTCTACATGGTATTCTACAGTATATTACGCTACTTAGTTTTATATGTATTATGCAGAGAGTCGTCTCCCACTTTCCGCAGTCGGCGGAGTGGGGAGATCGACGAGCATGGCGAAAGTGACGGGAGTTCGCAGGCCCTCCAAACTCCCGTATTTAATGCTGTAACTAAAATTAGTTTGGCGCAGAAAATCCAGGCGGCGCTGGTGGCGATACAAACACATATAAATGATATCGGTGAGGTACACACACACAAGCACATGGTCCCTATATACGTTTGCATGGTCTTACTTATTCAAAACTTTCAAAAATAAAAATAATGAAAGGGGAAAAATGACAACAATATATGTATAATAAAGAAAATATATTAAATTTTTACAAAAATATAATAAATACATATATATATCAATAATAATATACAATTAATCACAATCATACATACAATAAAACACACACTCTGCTCACAGATTATACTTAATATATTAATACCATATTAATGGTTTTATATATTGTATATGTAAACTGAATACTTACAATCTTCTTCTTCTTTTCATTTGCATCCAGGTGTCCTGTTGCTCTATTTTAATAGAGGCTGCCTCTGACATGCAATATTTATTACAGCCTCTGCAATAATAGTTTTCATTAACAATTATTTACATATGCTATAAAAAGTATATAAGAGTTATTACCAAATAAGTTCAGTGTTGGAACTGCTGATGTTGTTAATCTTTTCCTCATGAAGTATTTTTCTTTAAAGTAGCTGCTACAGATCACCTGGAACTTCAGTTTTCAGGTGGAAGCACCAACTTTGGGTTGTCACATACTTCCACCCACTGTGCCATCCTCTTCTTATCCTTTCTCTCTTGGGGGAAGAAGAACATCCTGCTGTTTTCGTTAATACACCCTCTGATGCTGCATATTTTCTTCCTCCTTCTTTTAAGATACATTTTAATAATTAAAATTAAATATATTACTAAAACAGCAATATAAACAGTTAATGCTTTCAGTAACAATTTTTAAAAATTCTGTACTTACTTAATTTCTATCTTCTCCTTCTGTTGCTGCATCTCATCAGCAGAAGTTATTGATAAACCTAACAACGTAGAAAAAATTTTAAAAATTATCTTTTTAAATAATAATAATAGTCATAATAATAATAGCAATAGTAATAATAATAGTAATAATTATAATAATGGAATTCACTAACCTGGAAATTCTGTCGCCACTGTCACCCACTGTGCGCCATATTTCTTCAGTCTCTTTAAATTTTGAAACAATTGAAAAACGCGGCGACAAATTTCGCGGGAACATGACGTCACGATATCTTTAGTTGTGTATGTTAAAATCAGTGATACAAGGTATGCATGTAGAGAAGCGACATCAGCGCTGCCTGGATTTTCTGCGCCGAGTTAAAATTTGCATCAAGTTCACAAGAGTGGAGCTTGGAGGGCCTGGGAGTTCGTTACCGACCGTCCAACGATCAAGACCGCGTTCATGGAAACGCCATTGCCTCTAACACGCGCAATAAAGACTGGATAGTTCTGAACAGTACGACCGTCTAATTATTCACTCCCAACTCAGGTCCCCACAATTATGTGGCGACCTCTGCTGATGGTCGACCGTCTCGCCGAAGCGTACATTTCCGATAAATTTACCGCGACATCTACTTCCGGGAAAAGCGTCGTTTTCCCGTTCCGGATGGAAGTTTTTCCATTCTCGTGGGGACGTTTGAAGCGGTAGCTTTGTGTTTTGAGAAACTTTGTATTCCGTTCGTGGGTGTTCGCATCAGAGAATTTAAATGCGTTGTTGAGCGTTCTAAGCTGTGTCAAGTGCATTAGGACCAGTTAAATATACATCGTAATTACAAATTTATAATAATTGACAATTAATAAAACTCTATATGAAAAGCGGTAGTGAGCTTGTTTTCCATCAATTGATAAAGTAGGAATCCTAACTCCTAAGGAATCACTTATTCCTACAATTATGTATTAACGGTTTTAAATTCTCTGATGAGAACACCCACGAACGGAATACAAAGTTTCTCAAAACACAAAGCTACCGCTTCAAACGTCCCCACGAGAATGGAAAAACTTCCATCCGGAACAGGAAAACGACGCTTTTCCCGGAAGTAGATGTCGCGGTAAATTTATCGGAAGTGTACGCTTCGGCGAGACGGTCGACCATCAACAGAGGTCGCCACACTACCCCCTTCCGAGTCTCTCGACCCGTTAGGGAGAGCAGACAACACCCTCGAATAGGTCCTTAACACGTTAAGCGCCACGCGTATTTGTAAGACAATCCCGTTCAGGCCACGCGTGCCGCTTCTACGCGCTGGTAATCTAGTGTCAGCCACCGATGGCTGACGCGGCCTGAACGGAAAGTCTAGTGTCAGCCACCGATGGCTGACGTGGCGCTTAACGTGTTAAGGGTTGCGTTGAAACTTCTAATATTTCTATAAATGCCGGTTTCAACCGTTCCACCGAAACGACCTGGTCCTTTCCTCGTAACTCGATAAGGAAGGTGCGATCGGATATTCTCCGCAATACGCGACATGGGCCCTCGTATGGCTGTTCCAGGGGCCTTCTAACAGCGTCAACGCGCACAAAAACATGACTGCACGAATATAAATCTTTAGATACAAAGTGCGATTTGCGTGCGTGATGCACCGTGGGTTTTGGTCGTACTTGTCTCATGGCGTCACGGAATTTACTAATATTAAAACTGTCAAGAGGTTGAACGTCCATAAAAAATTCGCCAGGTAATCTAAGGGGTGCACCATACAATAATTCAGCTGCCGATGCACCTATGTCCTCTTTAAAACTACATCGCAGTCCCAATAACACCGTGGGAAGCACCGCGACCCAGTCCTGTGACTCGTGACACATTATTGCCGCTTTTAGGGACCTATGCCACCGCTCTACCATGCCATTCGACGCTGGATGGTAAGCAGTGGTGCGGATTCTTTTACACCCTACAAGAACTGTTAACGCAGAAAATAGTTGAGCTTCAAATTGAGCTCCCCTGTCGGTTGTGATAGTGGCCGGGGCTCCAAACCTCGCCACCCATGCGGCGTAGAATTCTGAGGCGACGATTTCCGCAGAAATATCCTTGACTGGCACAGCCTCAGGCCACCGGGAAAACCTGTCTATCATCGTTACACAGTATTTATAACCCTTCGCTATGGGCAGAGGTCCTATAATGTCTAAATGTACATGGTCGAATCTACCCTCTGGAACAACCATCTTTTGAGGAACATTAACAGTATGTCTGGCAACCTTACTTCTTTGGCAATTAATACAAGTTCTGGCCCACCGAACTACATCTCTATTCATTTTTGGCCAAACAAATCTACTGCCAATCATCCTCTTCGTAGCTCTACCACTCGGATGCGCAAGATTGTGGACGGTATCAAAGATGCGCCTTCTTAACACTGCTGGTATATAAGGCCTGATGTTGTCGGTGGATATGTCACAATAAACGATAGTTTCAGAACTATCTAATTTAAGCTGTTTCAGGTCTAATGAAGAACCACCCTGCAGAATACGTGTGAGCTCTGTATCTAATTCCTGCTGTTGGGCTATTTCTTGTGTACTCACCACGACTGGCACACTGACAACGTCCAGCCGTGATAGAGCATCAGCCACTGAATTATTTACTCCCGAAATGTGAACTATCCTAGTAGTGAACTGTCCTATATAATCAAGTTGACGTAATTGTCTAGGTGAGGCTTTATCAGATTTCTGTGCAAAAACGTAAGTCAGTGGTTTATGGTCCGTCTGTATGGTAAAGTCACGTCCTTCTAACATGTGTCTAAAATATTTGGTTGCCTTAAAAATTGCTGTTAATTCTCTGTCATACGTACTGTACCTTGACTCTTGGGGTGTAAACTTCTTTGAAAAAAAACCTAGTGGTTCCCACATTCCTTTAACTTCCTGTTGCAAAACCGCTCCCATAGCAATATCGGAAGCGTCTGTAGCTAACATTAAAGGTGCGTTATCGCGTGGATGTACCAGCAGTGCTGCATCCGCCAATGAGCCTTTACACTTATCGAAGGCTTCCTCAGCCTCAGGCGTCCATTGAATAACTCGCTTATCGCGTTTCCTTGCTCCTTCTAAATATTTATGAAGTGGAGCCTGTATCGCAGCTGCATCCTTAATGAACCTTCGATAAAAATTTAGAATGCCCAAAAATCTGCGCAAATCGGCTATTGTCTTTGGCTTATTATAATTTTTAATGGCTTCAACTTTTTCCGGTACAGGCCTGGCTCCCATGGAGTCTATCAGGTACCCCAGGTACTGTACGGAATGTGCCCCAAAAACGCACTTCGACAAATTAATCGATAACCCGTAAGCCTTTAGCCTTTCAAAAACACACCTCAGATGCTCCTCGTGTTCAAGCTCATTGGCAGAGGCGATCAAAATATCGTCCACAAAACAGAAAACGAAGTTCAAACCTCTGAGTACATCGTCCATGAATCTTTGAAAACTCTGTGCTGCGTTCTTTAACCCAAACGTCATCACATTAAACTCGTATAGCCCGAATGGCGTGATGATGGCGGTTTTCGCTCGATCCTCTGGATTGATTGGTATCTGGTGATAAGCCCACGTTAAATCTAGAGTAGTAAAAACTGTCGTTCCGTCAAGTCTATGTGCGAAATCCTGCACGTGAGGAATTGGATATTTGTCAGGGACTGTAATGCTGTTTAGACGCCGGTAGTCACCACATAGTCTCCAGCCACCATTCTTTTTTTGGACCATATGTAATGGACTTGCCCACTGACTACTAGAAGGCTGGCAAATCCCTGCTGCAATAAGGTGGTCAACTTCGGCTTTTGCTGCCTTTAATTTTTCCGGGGGCAACCTTCGCGCCCTTTCCGCGACCGGTGAGCCCCTGGTTACTATGTGGTGACGTACCTGATGGGCGGGAACTTCCTGTTTTTGTACTGTCCGAGTAATAGCAATAAATTCCTGTAACAGTCGTCTGTACGGGTTGTTTATGTCAACAGTCGTCAATGAAGTTTGAGTCGCCGTCTGTAAAAAACCAGTGGTTTGTATTTTAGTTAATTCGTCGATCAGTCTCTTATTTCGTAAATCAACCAGAAGACCGAAACGCTTGAGAAAATCAGCACCGATAATAGGCTGTTGAACCTTCGCGACAATGAACTCTCACGTGTACGGACGACGCAATCCGAGGTTCAGAGTCAACCTCCGCGATCCGAATGTACTTATCGGAGTGCCATTCGCCGCGTAAATCTTAGAGTCAGTAATGGCGGGTTCTCCTCTTACCGATCTGTGCGGCAATACGGAGATATCCGCCCCTGTATCAATTAAAAAATATAAATTACTATTCCTATCCTTAATAGTGAGACGGCAGTTCTCGTCGCGACCATCCGACGCCATCTCGATCCGGGGTTGCGCAATCAGTTTCCGAAGTTAGCCGAAGCTCCAGTAGGTGGTGGACCTGGCCATCCACAAGGAATGACGCATCGATGGGCCCTCTCAGCGAACCTCCGGTGGTAGAAACAGTAGTTGTTCCCTTCGCGTGAAGTTGACCGACTTCCAGATCGCCCCCTTCCAGGGCTACCGCGTGGCCGCCATCTTGGCTGGGACCTATAGGGTTGGCGGGACTGTCGCGTAGTGAGCGTCTCCACCATCGAGACTAGCTTCTCCACCTTAGCCTCCAGCGCCTCTATCCTGGTGGACGGTGGTGGAATCACAGGGGTTGATGCTTCAATGGCCGCCACCCTCGGCACAGACATCTCTGCAATCTTATCAGCTAGGAGCGCTAGCCGTTGCAGATCCGCCGTATCGCTAATAGCGAGAACAGTTCTCATGCTCTCCGGTAATTGCTCCAAAAAGAGCGTACGCAGAACGTTTTCTCCGACTTGCCCACCAGCCAGATTTCTAAGTCTCTGCAAACAATGCGAGGGTTTCTCGTCCACCACTTCACTTCCTCGCAGCAGCTTCCTCAATTTGGTTTCGTGGGACTCATCAAATGCTTCGATGATCCGTTTCTTTATCTCCTCGTATTTACCACGCGCCGGTGGAGAGGCCAATACGTCCATGACGAAGGGCAGTACGGTGTGGTCCAAATTCGTCACCACGTAACGGTACTTCGTATCGTCGCTGGTTATTCGCGCCAGATCAAAGGTCATCTCCACTGTGATGAACCATGCAGCCGGATTCTCCTTCCAAAACGGCGGTAGCCGTCGTAAGGTAGCTGAATTGATGGATGCCTCAGGAGCGGGCTCATTTACCGTTTCCTTTCGGTCCGCCATCTTGTCTTGTTGTCCGTCCTCTCGCGTGGGTGAATGTTCCAGCGGCATTTACTGTTTTTTTTTTTGCTTTGATTTCACGCGCTTAATAACGGTTGCACTACGGCGATCACGTCGGGGTCACCAATTGTAGGAATAAGTGATTCCTTAGGAGTTAGGATTCCTACTTTATCAATTGATGGAAAACAAGCTCACTACCGCTTTTCATATAGAGTTTTATTAATTGTCAATTATTATAAATTTGTAATTACGATGTATATTTAACTGGTCCTAATGCACTTGACACAGCTTAGAACGCTCAACAACGCATTTAAATTCTCTGATGCGAACACCCACGAACGGAATACAAAGTTTCTCAAAACACAAAGCTACCGCTTCAAACGTCCCCACGAGAATGGAAAAACTTCCATCCGGAACGGGAAAACGACGCTTTTCCCGGAAGTAGATGTCGCGGTAAATTTATCGGAAGTGTACCGTTCGGCGAGACGGTCGACCATCAGCAGAGGTCGCCACAATTATACTCCAGCTGGTGCCATCTCTACATAACGTTATGTACTATAGATACCAAACAGACGTAGTTATCCATAGATCTTTATTTACGATATTTATTATTAAAATCAGGGAGTTCCGCAGTTATATCTCACCCTCTAGTTAAAATAAAGCCATGAAACGAAGTTTTGGCGGCAGGCCTCGCTATAAATGTTGGGAAAATGAACATTTTCTACCAATACAAGAGGAAGGGAAAACAGTTGTGTATTGTTGTTTTTACGAACATGTCTTGATTCAGAATTAATAATAATAATAATAATAAAACATATTTCATATTTTCTCTTATTATTAACAAATTTCATTATATCTAAATATAATCTAAGTATATTTTATTTAACATACTGTCAGTAAATATTCTCAAAAAATCATTTTTCCAATAATGAACAACGATTACTTACGCAAGTATTTTTATTAGTAGAGGAGTTCATTTTTTGGGGACTATATTCTGTATTCTGTAACATAAATACATCTTTTTAGATAAATTAAGGCTATCCTGTGATTATTTCTTTATTTTTCAATTATATATTTTTAAAACAATCGAACTTACCAGTCACTTTAACCTGAATTTAACCGCAAATGGCGCAAATCTGGTAAACACAGATGTTTGGTTAAGGCGATGCGAGCGTCGAGGCCGAACTACGAATTCCGCGTCGGTAAAACAGTCAACGTTTCATCGAAAATTAGGCTGAACAGAAACTGATTTCAGCGCTACCTCAGTTATTGCATCCAACTAACGGCATGCTATTCTACGTCACTCTTCGCATACACCTAAATGACACACGGATGCTACGATAGCTATATGTATTATGTACGATGAATCAGACCAATTTTTGCGTGTCGCCGAAGAAACCACAGTTTCTCGAGCGAGTTCGGCTCGCCTTTGATGTGGTGACAGCCGAGAATCGAAGCAGCGTCCAGGGAGAAAAGCAAGTTTAAATACCCGTGTACGTGTGAGACAATACTAACGCAATAAAAATTTAAGATTAAAACCTTCTTATTTTTGAATTTTTTTAAATGAAAATGTTACTAACGTATTTGTGAGATTTTTCTGATTAAAACAAGATCAAACATGACATAATTTGAATTATAATTATTTATTTACTTATTTATACCTAAATAAGTAAAAATAGTGTAAATTATATGGTGTTTAGTCTTATTTTAATCAGACGAACCTTACAATTACATTGGTAAAAGTTTCATTTAGCAAAAATGAAAAATAAAAAAGTTATTGTTGAATTAATATTGTATCACTCAAATGTTTTTTCTCAGGCCCTTTAATTCTCGGACCTGTTTCTCTTTCGCTATTTGTCCTTTTCTACGTTCGCTAGCATTGAAGAACTCGCTCCAGCCGTGTTGTTCTTCCAACATCACATTTTCGTTACCTATTCATCTAATATTTGGGCGTAACGCAAAATCAGGAGAGTCCAGCATAATATCACATTCTATGCTGAAAAAACATACTAGCTTATCTGTCTAAAAAAATTTTAATAACTCTGGCAACAGATTTATTTTCGGGGTACTTTTCATAAGTAATCAGTATTTCACCAAATTGTTCAGAATATCAATTTTTATAACATATCAAAAAATCATTAAAATCGGGAAAGACGTATTTGTTCTTCAGTTCCACTAAAAAAAAGAATAATAATAGCAACAAAAAATAATGACAGTACGTCTTGTGACACATGGGTTGAAAATCGCTATCCTAGTCGATAGAACGATGCGTGAAAAAAAATTTACGCGTCGGAGTTCATCGCCTATACAAGGCTTGAACGTCCCATTCTCCACGATACATTGTATCGTCGTAGACGGTTCGGTCGACGCACACATATTCACATATACGAGCTGCGAATAAGCGTGCGGTCGAGCAAAGAAAACTAACGAACTACGCCCTACAGTAAAAACGAGGAACTAAATTTGTGGTCTGTTTTACCTTCTTGACGTCTTTCGCGAGTGAAAAATCAACGAAATCGTAGTTTTCGGTTTTCGTCTAAACGAAAGGTTGTACACCATCCCCTGAGTGCTCGTTTTGCTCTATCCGACCCAAAGAATGGCGCTCTGGTCTCTATTTGGACATTCGTTTCGCAAAAATGTTTATATTACAAATAAACTAATGCAGGTGAGTCCGATCCGCCATTTTCTTGACTGTGGACAGACACAAATTTCAATATTTTATAACTTTTTGACGATTTGGGTAAAATAAGGACCAGAGCGCCATTCTGTAGGGCCTCCTGGACAAGTCCCTCAAATTTTTTTGCATTCTGTTTGGAAATGACGACGAAAACCGAAAACTCGCGTCTAGGGATTTTTCTAGGGACTGTCGGTAAAGTTTTCGACGCTCGCATCGCCTTAAGTTGATCATAGGGTATTATACGTTTTATACGTTTTCACAGCCGACTCTAGTACTAGCCGTGCTGAAGTAAAAATGGCAACACCGCGGGAGTCCGGTCCGAATATATCAACATCTACCCTACTCTATCTGCCTCCCGGACTCCCAGACTCCCAGCCAATCAACGTCGTCAGACTTTCGGCTACTCTCTGGACTTCACATAACCTCTTTGGTTTCGTTCCAATAATTTCGCTTGTTTCAAGGTTTTTATTCGCTTATATACACGTTTATCAATTCTTAAATGTTTCAATTTGATCCAAAGATGGTTTCCTTTTGCTTCATACTGTTACGTCCGAATTATTTTCAATAATTCGACCGTAGCTAAGAGCTATTTCCATTTTCTTTCTGATAGTTTTGAATAGTTTGACCGTTAACATACCGAATTTGTGTACCTCGTCAGTGCGTACCACTTGGAAATAATTCCAGGCGAGGCACACGAAGGAGGCTATAATTAGTTCGATTCAAATAATAAGAAGTCAACCTTCCTTAGGACGATTGCCTCGTCGAAACCGCGTAGCAATAAACATATAGAAATTCGAACCCGCTAAGGTTAAGGAGAAATATTATCAACATCTTTCGCCGTGCGGTTAAGCAGTGCGACGCACTTGGAAATTTCCCAGCTAACAGTACCGTACAAAGAAGACTCTTGTTCTATCCTGCTAGCGAAATACCTCTCCTACCTGCGAAGCATGCGTCGGCCGACTCTTCCACGCGGGATGAATGCAATTGAAATCGAAAGCAATTAGAATGAAACGGAATGAAACTATTGTATGACTATGGAATGCGAGGGTTTGCGTGACAACCACTGAGGTTTGAAATTGTCGACCAACGTTCAAGAACGTTCCAAGCGAAGGTCGACTAAGGCAATAAACATCGACAATGGACTAAACGTTAAACGTAGAGCGTTTAGAAAATTCGAAACCATTAAAAATCAATGCACGCGGAACTAATAACGATTAAATGCAGTAACGTATTTGCATATATCCGCGATTTGATAGTAATTATAAATATCGATTGCCTTTTTCGTAAACCGTCAAAGTACAAATAATAACGGAATGATTTTACATTATTTATCATTAGCCATTCAATAGTAAGTTAAACATCTATTAAAAAGGGGGCTAGATGCTCTTCGTTACCGAAATACTATTTGCAAATATCATTATAAAAGCCTCTTCGAAAATAAATTCAGACAAAGGGCGTAATAGAATATTCCAGAAGTATAGAAACTGCGACGCATTAAATTCACTAGGCGTTAGAGGGGTAAAAGAAAGAGATAGCTTACGGAAAGACAGAGTTGGAAGAAAGGTCAAGAAGGGATGAGAACTCGGGAAACGCGCTTATACAAAACCAATACGCGCGGGCCTTCCCCTTCGACACGTACCCTGATTTGCCAAATGATGTCCCCACTTTGGGCCCATGATCGCGGGTCGAACCCTGAGATACGATCGCTTGACTCAGGCAAATCACTCTTCGTCGAAAAATCGTGAGGTACGTGACGGGGAGCCCGTGTTCGCGTTAAGCAGTAGTTTACGCGTGAAAATCGTTGTAATTAGTTGACCGGTAAAGTCCTTACAAAAGGCAGAGTGCCGGGAGATTGCGGTTCACGTTTCCGCGTAAAAGACTTTTACGAATACGTAAAACTTCACACTTTTCAATATTCTATCTTTTCTCTTTCGTTTTTTTAAATCGCCGTTAATTAATATTTTTCCTTTTTCCACGTCGCGTCGTTTTGAAATTAGTTTTCGTATCGTCTCGTAACCGTAACACCATCGAAAGGCCGGTCGCGAACGCGTAGTGCGTGTGACAAGTTTCTCATCTTTTCTTCGCCTTCCAGATTTCCAGACAACACCAGCGACTACTAAGCAAATTTACTAATATCTTGTCATATATTATCTAACATCGAGCTTGGTAAGTTTATCTATTTCATTTTGTCCAATACGACGAATCTGGATTTAGTGAGGCAAAACGGGCGATCTTGAAACCGCGTGTTCTGGAAGTTTTCCCCCGAGATCGTTCTGTTTCAACGTTTATTGAAGGTATCGAAGAACATCTCGCAATCTTAACAATAATTCCGTTCGCAGTAATGAGAGGCGGCCCATGAAACCGTTGGTTTTGGAAGCTTTTCCCCTTGGGACCGTTTTCCTCTCATCGTAATTTAATTGCTCATTGAAATCGCCGCTCGAATCAACTTTAAATTCTGTTCTACGATTCAACAGTTTTCAATATAACCTAATTTCGCCGATCTTGTTAAACATATATCTAAATTGCAATTTTTCTTTCTATATTCCCAACAGCTCGAATTCTTTGTAACCAATTTAATTACTGTTATGCTTTTCTTTTTGAAATTATATTTCTTTTTGTTACACATAACTAGTTTCAGATTCATTTTAGTTTAACACACTTCCTTCCTAACATTCACGCTAACCATTCTTGGCACAAATTCGCACGAGGGGCCCGTATGGGACTAGAGCATTGACGAACTCAATCTAACAACACAATTTTCAGAATCTTATTAGGAAAATTAAACGATTCTTTTTTTTTTAATTGTTCCGATTGTTAACGACCTAACATCGTCGAACGCGATCGGGACTGGTGGCAGCGAAAATACCGTTCTCATCCGCGTATTAACACCTAATAAATTAATTATCTTATTCTTTTTATTTTTGTACGTCGCGCGCCGTATCACTCGCTTGCGACGTAACAATACCTAAATTTTTTTGAAACCACTGTAAATATTTCAAATATCATGCTTCACAACACCAAACTACTTCGAGAGTACATAAAATTTATATCACATTTATAACAATTTTATACTACCACAACACTTCTACTTGCCATAGTTGCAACGTTTATGTATTGTTTATACATAATTAATACAAAATAGCGTATATTACTACAGCTTTTAATTAAAAAAGACGGTAATTACAATTCCGAGCACAGGACTCTGTTTTTGAAAATAGGACTCCCGATTGTCACGTGAGCGGTGTTGCCACGTTGTTCAGCATGGCTAGTACTAGAGTCGGCTGTGCCATTTCGCGGAAATAGGGATTTTCGGGATTCAAGGCGCAGGTAAGGTGATTCGTAGAGTGCGGAGGCGGTCCGATCGCAAGGCGCGAAAATGAAACAAATAAATTATCTTTTACAGTTGTTTACGATTGTAGTTTTAACTATTTATTCAAACCGTTTCAAAATATGCGTTATGATTTGCAGCATGAGAAAAACTTTGCTAATTGAGCGACAAAATCATTCTACCGGTTCTGCGCTTGGCGGAGGAGATCTTCGCGCGTTGTTCGTTGATGCCCCTTCCTTCGTGGATCCTGGATCCTCCCTCAGGATCATCCCTCGTCCAATGGTGGAGGAGTCCACCCCGTCTTGTGTGGGCCCCTTCTCCTGGTTGTGGTCCACCCTCAGGCGCGTGGAAGTGGAGGCGCTCCGCCAAGACGCTAGAACGTTGCAGCGCACATGTGCTACGAGAAAGCGTGGGACCCAGAGAATATGGTGACGATTATCTTGAAAAACAATTTCTCGAGCCGGTCAAAAAAAGCTAATTCCATAAGAATATATAAATTGCTGGGTAATACACCTAGATTTGTAAAGGGTATCAAAATGGTCGGTTACAATAGAGCGGAACTTACTTTTAGTGAGATGGCGGCGGCGAACGCCGTGTTGAGAATGGCGGATAAAGCGGACGCAAGATTCTACGCATTCCTTCCGGATCGCAAGCTCGAGAGAAAAGGAGTCATACTAGAGTGGGAGGACTCAGTGGAAGAGTTGAAAGACTTTGTGATGCCGGGCCAGGGAAACTATACTCTGGAAAAACTGAAGAAGAAAGTTATAAGGGAAGGGATTGTGGAGTGGGAAGAAGGTTCAGCGATTTTAATCACATTTAAGGGTGATAGACTGCCTACAGAACTGTGGGTTGGTGCAGGTCATATGAGTTTAAATATTAAACCGTACATAGAGACTGTTAGGCAATGTCATAATTGTTACGCCTTCGAGCATGTGTTCAAGCATTGTAAGTTGTCGTATAAAAGGTGTTTAGTGTGCTCAGAAAGGGAGCACGGAAAGTGTGAGAGGCCCCCAAAGTGCCTCAATTGTGGAGGAAAACACACTAGTCTTTCTAAGCAATGTTGGGTTTACAAGAGGGAGAGGGCCATAAAAAAGGTTATGGCCTATAAGAACGTTGCGTATGCCACTGCTAAGAATTACGTGGCGGGCCAGATGGGAGAGGTCTGGGAGGACGAGGATTTAGGAAGAGATAAGGGAAGTAGAGACTTCCCAGCACTCCAACCTAAGAAAACGGAATTCTGGGAAGGTAAGGAGGTACCACTGGGTGAAGACCTGGAAGATATAAGCAATATTAGAGAACAGGAAAATCCGTCGAAGACAGAAGCGAGAAGGTGGGAGTCAGTCTTCACAAAATTGAGAAGCGCTTTTCCGGATGAGGGAGCAAAAGGAAGAGGAAGAGGAAGAGGAAGACTGAGGGAGTCGGAGAAGATACAGGGGTATGTGCCAACAAGTCCATACACTCCTCTAGAACCAGAACCATCAACGAGTACAGGCATAAGTATTTCTCGTAATCGATATGAAGAGTTGCAGTGTGAGGGTGACGATAAGGGAGGTGAGGTGGAGTACGTTTTTGGCAATGGCCTACCCATGGAAAGGGCAATAAAGAAATGAAGTAAAATGGAGGAGAGAGCGAATAGGGAGTTAATAGAAAAACTTAGGAAAAAAGAGAGGATGAGTTTCTAAGTGACCTATTTAATTTGATTACTGACAAAGGCTATGAAAAAGAGGTGGAATCCATGTTACTCAATAATAAAAAGAAGAGCGAACTTATCGAAGAAGAGGAATATGCAAACTGGAATCTTATACAACATAGGCCGCCTTGGTCGGTTCCGATTCCAGAAAAAACAAGAGAAAAGATTATGAGGAAAAAGAAAAGGGCTGAAGAAGTAGTAGCCGCCAGGGAGGCGCAAAAGGAGGAGTTAGAAAATATAACGATAAATGTCAGGCAGAATGTGGCAAAAAATGATCTTTAAGGATTTATATTTAATATTGACAAGTGAGGGTTTTTCGGAGTGGGGTATGGATGTTGTAGTAATAAGTCTAAGAGCTGATATAAAAAGAAGTGTGTTTTGTGTGTCTATCTTTAGTTATATTGAGAGAAATCGAAGGCCCAGGTTGGAGGCTACTGTTTTATATGGAGATTTAGTTTATTTTTTCAGTATGATTGTATGGTATCGCACAAGCAGAGGGAGTCTTGAGGTGAGATGTAAAAGAGTTTCGACCCTGTGGAATATACTTTTGTATGGAAGTAAGATCTGGGGAAAAAAAAGTACCCCGACCTTACAGGTATCGAACTGTAAGTGTTGCATATTTTTTATATTTTGTTACGGTTATATTCATGTGAGACCGTTTTTGATAATAGTATTATGGTGGTGGGAGAGCGTGTCAGTTTTTTGCTATTACATGTTTTTTGGGAAAAAAATGGACCGTCTTAGTAATAAAATATGTGATTATTATAGGGGAGTCTTATCATATGGCAACCTGTTCCCTGTGATGAGAGGAAGGCGTAGAGATACTTTCGACAGTCCCTGGAGGGTCATGAAATGGAATTGTTTAATATATCAAAAATGGCAGGGACGTTTGATATAGGTAAGTCCTGTATAGGAATCTGGAACGCGAGGAGCGTAAAGGGGAAAATAGGGGAAATTAAAGAACATATTAAGAATTTTGATATCTTTGGAATAACGGAGACCTGGTTGACAAAAAAGGACAGGTTTGTTATCCCAGGATACAACATTATTAGAAGTGAAATCTAATAAAAGTCAAACTTAGACCTGTTTTTAGGTACACACAATATTATGGACATTTCACAGGTTTTTGAAGAAGGAGAAACAATGGGATCGGATCACCAAGTAGTAGGCCTTAGGTGTAATAATGAATTATGGGAAAGGCATATAGAAAACTACGAGAAAATACAAAGAAGACAAAATAAATTGGAATATATATTCTATGTTGTCATTAGAACAAGGATTGAGATTAAAAAATAAATGGGAATTAGAAGGTTGGGAGGGTTGCGACGTAGATTTAAGATGTGAAGAAATCACTGATGCGATTAAAAGGATTATAAAGGGCGCAGGGATTAGTGGTGACAGGAGGTCTCAAGATAGTAAAAAGACAAAGGACCGAAGTAGTAGTGGGAAAAAGAAAAATAAAACTAATAGACAAGTATGGTGGGATCAAGATTGTAACAATGCAAAGCAGGATAGGAGGTTAGCTGTTAGAAATTTTGTTAGGAGGCCCACACAAGGGAGCTGGGTGGTTCTCAGGGAGGCGGAAAAGAAAATGAAGAAAATAGTAGAAGATTATGCATAATCCTTCGTCGTGGCCAGCGAGGACTCCCAATGCTCGCGCGTGTCCGCGTCGAGCAGTCGGACGAGGATGGTGAGGAGGAAGCAATTATGGACGTCCTCCAGTCCGAACGAGCGGAGCGCTTGCTGCGTCTCCTGGATGATATTCACCATCTTCAGGAGCGAGGCCGCCTTGCGCATTTTCATCGGCTTGAGGTTGGCAAGCCGATCCATGTGCGACTGCACGTTTAGCCGCTTGTTATCATAGCGGCCATCAAGCAGCCCACGCACACAGAAATCGTTCAGCCCACGCAACCAGTACACGCAGACCACGGACCACGCTTTTAGCAACGGCACTCGCAAGAGTGCACACTGACCTCGCAGTGCAGCAAGTAAGAATACTCATTGATTCAGGCTCTGAAGTCTCGTTGATTTCAGAGTCATTAGTAACGCAGCTCAGACTCAGAAGACAACGCTCCTCATTGGATGTCCACGGAGTTGGTGGAGCAAGGACCTCGCAGACGAATGGAGTGGTCAATATTACCCTCCATTCAAATTACAGACCACTCTCAGTCACCATTCAAGCACATGTGCTGACGAAGGTGACCACTTGCTTACCATCCGAACCACCAGCTCGTCCAACGCTGCCATCGCATCTGGAGAAATTGAATCTAGCAGATCCGCAATTTCTCGTCTCCAGACCGGTGGACATTATTCTCGGAGCCGACGCATACGGGCAAGTCATCAAGCCAAACATCATCCGGAACGCTTCAACACCGTTGATCGCTCAACTTTCGATCTTCGGTTGGCTCGTAATCGGGCCCCTCGAGGGCATTCAGACCATTCGCAGGACCTCTCATCAGGTGACGGTCAGTAACACCGATTGCCAGTTGGGTGAGTTACTCAGCCGTTTCTGGACGCAGGAAGAGCCACCGCAGGACACGGCACCCTTGCTCACACCAGAAGAGCAAGAGTGCGAAGATCATTTTCAGACCACGCATTCGCGAGACTCCTCAGGAAGCATCGTGCGATTGCCGCTCAAACTCCATCCACGAGCACTTGGCAATTCATACCAGACGGCGCACCATTGTCTTCAGAGGACACTCCGACGATTCAGCAAGGACGCTCAGTACAAACAGCTGTACACCAAGTTCATGCTCGAATATGAGCAGCTTGGTCACATGGTAAGACTGAACAATGACTCAATAATCAGTCCGTTTCAGTACTTTCTTCCGCACCATGGCGTTCTCAAGTTGGGCAGCACGACCACCGCCTTGCGAGTGGTGTTCAATGGCTCCAGCCCAACTTCTTCCGGACACGCATTAAATGATCTTCTCCACACCGGTCCGAACCTTATGCTGAACATCGCAGATCTGCTCATCTGGATACGCAGATTCAAACATCTGTTTGCAACCGACATCACGAAGATGTATCGCCAAATCAAGGTGCATCCGGAGGACTGGAGCTTGCAGCAGATACTCTGGCTTGATGAAACTCAACAGGAAACGCAGTACCAGCTGACCACGGTCACATACGGAACGAAAGCTGCACCGTACCTAGCCGTGAGAACACTCTTGCAACTCGCTGACGATGAAGGGTGGAAATATCCCCTTGCCGTCGAACCCATCAAAAATGGCAGGTACGTCGATGACATTTTTGGTGGCGCAGATACCGCAGACCATCTACAGGATGTTGCAAGTCAGCTGACGCAACTTTGCCAAGCGGGTGGATTTCCGTTGGCAAAATGGCACTCTACCAGCAAGTCGTTGCTTGACGTCCTCGCAGATAATCAGAACAACGCATCAATTTCGTTTGACGACTGCGAAACCAAGATTCTCGGAATCAAATGGACACCGCATGAAGACGCATTCAATTTCGCAACCATATCAGCTACTCAACGCACGCAGTTCACGAAACGCCTCGTCCTCTCAGAAGTAGCACAACTATTTAATCCTCTCGGTTTTGTTGCACCTGTAGTTATTAGAGCCAAAATTCTCATTCAAGAGCTCTAGTTACAGGAACTCGGCTGGGACGACCTGCTGCCTCTTTCAATTACAAATCGCTGGCTCAGCATCAGAGAAGATTTAACGCGCCTGGCCAGGCTATCCATTCCACGATGGTTCAACACATTGACCACGTCAACAGTTGAGCTACATGGTTTCTCAGATGCTTCTGTCCTCGCAATGGCAGCCGTCGTCTATCTCGTTGTCCACGCACCGTCCACGGGTACCCACACTTCTCTCATCTGCTCGAAAACGCGAGTGACACCACTCAAACGTCTGACCATCCCGAGGTTGGAACTCACAGCAGCGCTGCTACTCTCTAAACTGATGCGGCATGTTCACGCTACTTTGAACATGCCCGTTTCTCAGACATTTATGTGGGCGGACTCAGAAGTTACGCTGGCTTGGATCAAGACGCACCCCTCCAAATGGAAGGATTACGTACGCAACAGGGTAATCCAAATCCAGGAGATCACGCAGAACTTTCACTGGAGGCATGTACCAGGATCATCGAATCCGGCTGACTGCGTGTCAAGAGGCATGACGACAGATCAGCTACAGCAGCACTCGCTTTGGTGGACGGGACCACCGTGGCTCACGCAAACGCAGAACGCGTGGCCCAAGCAGACCAGTGCCGATGCAGACGAGTTGGGCGCCCCAGAAGCTCGTGCTGTCGTCGCACTCCACACGGCAAACGCAGTAAAAGAATATTCATGGGAGTTAATCTATAAATATTCTTCCTTTAACAGATTACGCAGAATCACCGCTCTCTGCCTCAAATTCGTGGACAAGCTGTTCAAACGACAAGATGCTTCGCCCACGCTTCTCATCACCGCAGCTGATATGGAAAGGGCCAGAATTTACTGGATTCAGGCCACGCAGTCTACGTTCTTCAAAGACGAACCCGCTGCACTCGCAAAGGGAACAACGCTTCCGTCTACGCATCCTTTCACGAGGCTCACGGCTTACCTCGACCATCAGGGAATCGCCAGGGTAGGCGGGCGCCTCCAACATTCAGAACTTTCGCACGAGGGTAAACACCCGGTAATTTTGCCTCGTGATTCGAGACTGTCAACGCTTCTCATCGACCACGCTCATCATCAGACCATGCACGGAGGTACGCAATCCACTCTTGCCTTTCTCAGACAACGCTACTGGATCATCGGTGGACGAGCTCCAGTAAAAACGCATATCCTGCGGTGTGTGAAGTGTGCTCGGCAGAGGGGGATCCGTGCCCATCAACTGATGGGCTAACTACCTCTTTGTCGAGTCACTCCATCACGCCCGTTCACCCACACAGGGGTGGACTACGCAGGACCGCTCACGCTGAAAACTTGGAAGGGAAGAGGAGCCAAGACGCAGAAAGGGTGGATTTGCGTATTTGTGTGCTTCGCAACATCCGCCGTGCACTTGGAAGTTGTTTCTGACTACTCGACAGACGCCTTCATCGCAGCATATCGCAGATTTACCTCAAGACGAGGCATCGCAGCCGCTCTCTATTCAGACTGCGGCACCAACTTCCAAGGAGCAGACACGCAATTAAAGAAGCAGTTCACGCAGAGCACGCAGGAAAATCAGGACATCGCAGCACTGCTCGCTGAGGACGGAACTCAGTGGCATTTCAACCCTCCTGCCGCCCTCACATGGGTGGAAAGTGGGAAGCGGTTGTGAAATCTCTCAAGTTTCACCTCAAGAGGACGATTGGGGACGCTCTACTGACGTACGAGGAATCAGTAACATTGCTCACGCAGATAGAAGCGATCCTCAACTCGCGGCCACTGGAACCACTCAGCGACGATCCAGACGACATCGCAGCCCTCTCACCAGGACATTTCCTGATTGGAACGCAGATCAACGTAGTGCCAGAGCCCACGCTTCTAGAAGTTGCAGTCAATCGCTTGTCAAGATGGCAATTTCTACAACAGCGCCTCCAACAATTTTGGAGACTCTGGTCCACGCAGTACCTTCAACGACTCCAGGCAATCTCGAAGTGGCACCATCCATCAAATGAGATCAAGGTAGGCACTCTTGTTCTTATCACTGATGAACGCTTGCCCCCAGGGAAATGGCCCATGGTACGGGTTCTCAAACTCCTACCAGGCAAGGACGGATTGACCAGAGTCGTCGAACTCAAGACGGCCACCACGACGCTCACGCGGCCCATCGCCAAGCTGGCCATTCTTCATCAGCCCTCGCAGAATAGCTCGGACACGCAGACCACATCATCGACCAGTCGCTGATGGCCGGGGGGAAATGTTGGCGAAATTCCCCAAGTCTACGCCGAACGGCGAAGTTGGCAACGAAAATACTTCGTTGGTGCGTCGTTACCGATAGCGGCAGCACCTCTCGGGCCCACTTTGTCCACCCGGTCCCCTCTCCACGCGGAACCGGCACGATCGACGCCATGATCGATTCTTGTTCTTTTTGTACGATCGCTTGGTGTGAGAACACGTGCTTTTCTGTCCACGCTAATTCTGTACAAGTCTATAGTTTTCGAACACGCGACGCAGATCTTTTCAGCCCGCGCTTTATTTTGCATTGTATGCAGTCCACGCAGTTCGCGCTAATCATCATTGATTAGTAAGTTTGCTATTAACATTCAGCCCACGCAATTTCGTAGTTGTAAGTGAAAATAGTTGCATTGTTCAGACCACGCTTTACTCTTGTATATACTTTTCCTTTTTGTTAAATATATTTTGTAGGCGATAGGATGTCGGACCTCGCTCGAGGATCCCCGTTTTGAGAGCATCGGAGAACAAAACACTATCGCGATGTTAAACCGTTACGAGCGGTTGCGGGTCGCGACCAGTCGACGAGCGAACGAGGAAATAGAACGTTCATCCAGACATTTTTATTTCTTTGCTGACGACCCAGGCCTTTTTCCCTACAATTCAGAAGTGGGATTGATCGAAATTTGGTGCAGTGCGCGACTTTTGTTTTAACCGCGGCTGCCGTTTACGTGCCATCGATTGCCACCTGCGAATTTTGTTTGAGGGAATTTGTGATTAGTTGGTAATGATTTGTGTGTCCGCAGATCTGTATAGTTAACCTCGTGACTCACTTAAGGTGCAAGTTTTGTGTTGGACTTTTCGTTAAGCGTTTTGTAGACGTAAGTGTTATCGTATCAAGATGTCGAAGGGCAAATTACAGGAATTAACGATTCACCAATTAAAAGAACTGTTACGCGAACGTGATTTGCTGGTGACCGGTAGTAAAGCCGAATTGATCGCTCGTTTGTTGCAAGCTGACCCGGATGTTGAACAGTCCCTTCCGACGGGTGCAGGGGGGATCGATGTAGGGCCTTCGGAAGGTACATCAGCCGAACGTTCTGTAAGTGGTTCGGATACACAAATTTTGTTGCAAATGATGGAAATGATGCGGGCGGAAATGAGAGCCATGCAACGCGAGCATGCTCAACGAGCACAAGAGCGAGAGCCACGGCAAGAGCGAGATTTACCACACGGACAAGAGTTGCAATTCACGCAACCGGTGGGGAGTGCGGCTTCTCTTTCCATGCACCCGACGATCGGAATCAAGACGATCGCTGATCTTTTGGTCGAGTTTTCTGGGGGACCTGAAGATAATTTTTGTAATTGGAGGCAACAATTGGAATTACTGCGACAACAGTGCCAGAATATTAATGAGTTTACGTTTGCGTGGAAAAGCGGCGAAATGGTTTCATTCGAAGCCTGACCATTTGAGAATGATGATCACCGATCTCCTCGACGAGTTGCAACGCGTTTTTGATAACCGACCGAGTAAAGCAGCGTTGCGCAAAGAATTCGAGAGACGATCGTGGCGCAAAGAAGAATCTTTTTGCGAGTATTATTTTGACAAAGTTACGCTGGCGAATAAAGTCACCATCGATCAAGAAGAACTTGTTGATTTTATAATTGATGGAATCCCAGATATCCGGTTAGGAGATCAGGCGAGAACGCATCGTTTCCGAAAGCCTGAAGATTTATTAGATTCGTATAGAAACATTTCGCTTACCGAGTCGCCAAGAAACGATCGAGATCGCAAGGAGGTGAGGAAGCCGTGGAGTGCAAAGACTTTACAAAAGGAAAAAAACATCTATGCGCACGAGGGAAACGCTTGGACGTGCAGGGGATACATCGGAACGCACGAGGGAAGCTCGTTGCTATAACTGTAACGAATTGGGCCATACGAGGAAAGACTGTACACGACCTCGACGAGAGTGGGGTTCCTGCTTCCATTGTGGCAGTATGGAGCATCGTGCGAAGAATTGCACACAAAAAACAACAACGGGGAACGTACAGAAACCAGGGAAATCTTCAGCGGGAGAGACGTCAACGCATCTGGTTCAACCGACTTCTCCCGAGATCCCGTTCACGGCGCCAATATCGTTTACAATTTGCGATGATAATGGAGAAAAAACGAAGTTTGTTATTAACGCTATGATAGATTCAGGATCTCCCGTAAGTTTGATTAAGTCTAGTTTATTGCCCGCTGGTTCGTACTCTGCGAATGCGTCCGAGGAACATTCATATCAAGGGTTGAATCATTCTCCGGTAGAAGTTTTGGGTATTTTTGAAGAAATGGTTACCATCAATGACGTTGCGATGAAAATAAAGTTTCTTGTAGTTCCGGATGAAACAATGACGTATACTGCTATTTTAGGGCGAGATTATATTTTATCACCGCTGGTAAATATTACGTTGGGTCGTAAATTTAAAATTGAGAAGGCTAGTTTGGATTTTGCTGTTAATGAAATTATGCAAATCGAGCACGTTGAGAAACCCGAAGGCGTAGCCACAGATTTAAATATCAATCCTGAAATGGATGTTAAGACGTCGTCAATGCTCGAAAGAATTTTCCACGACGAAATGTCTGCACCTCGTAATTCGAGTCCTTCTTCGCCGAGCGATACCGAACTTGTTATAACGCTTAAAGGTGATCAGCCGGTATGTTTTCGTCCGCGACGATTAGCTTTTGCCGAAAAACAACAGCTGCGCAAAATTTTAGACGACTTATGCGAGAAGGAAATTATTAGACCAAGCAATTCACCATATGCGAGCCCCATTGTCTTAGTGCGAAAAAAGAATGGGGAAATACGTCTTTGTGTCGACTACAGAGAATTAAACAAGATTACCGTTAAAGACAATTTTCCGGCGCCTCTCGTTGACGACTGCTTGGATCAGCTGCGAGGTAGAAAATATTTCACTAAGCTGGATTTAAAAAATGGTTTTCACCACGTGAGGGTTTCACAATCATCTATCAGATATACATCTTTTGTAACTCCCTTGGGGCAATTTGAGTACTTGAAAATGCCTTTTGGGCTTACCAACGCTCCGCGTGTTTTTCAAAGATATGTTAATTCCATATTCGCCAATCTTGTTAAAGAGAATAAAATCGTACTATATTTGGATGATATTTTAGTTGCTACAGAAACAATCGAAGAACACATTTTGATTTTACAAGAAATTTTTCGTTTAGCTGCACAACACGATTTACAATTCCGTTTAGATAAATGTTCTTTTTTGTACCGCGAAGTTACATATCTCGGTTATTTGATTGACGAATCTAGTATTCGTCCCAGTCGAGAGGGCATTGAATCTGTCTTAGACTATCCAATACCACGAACAGCCAAAGACGTACAGCGTTTCGTGGGCCTTGCAAGCTATTTTAGGCGTTTCATACCGAATTTTTCTATTTTGGCGAAACCCCTATACGATTTGTTGAGAAAGGGTGTATCTTTCCGCTTTGGTGCAGAAGAAGATAAAGCCTTTACGTGTTTAAAAGAAAAATTAGCTAACGAACCAGTTTTGGCTATTTATTGTCCCGATTTTAAAACGGAGTTGCATTGCGACGCCAGTGCAAGCAGGTTTGGTGCGGTGTTAATACAAAAACAAACAAACGGTTTCTTTCAACCTGTATTTTATTTTAGTAAGCGAACCACTGTCGCGGAATCGAAATATGCGAGTTTTGAACTGGAATGTTTAGCCGTCATTCATGCCATCAAAAGGTTTCATATTTATCTTTATGGGATTCATTTTAAGATCGTCACTGACTGTGATAGTTTTCGGCTTACGTTAAGTAAACAGACGGTTAATCCACGCATCGCGCGATGGGCGATCTTCTTACAAAATTATGATTACGAGATCGAACACCGTGCCGGAACGAAAATGTCACACGTTGACGCATTGAGTCGTTGTAATAGTATCCTTGTCCTGGAACCAAATACTTTCGAATATGTACTGTCGCTTAAACAAACCGAAGACGAAGAAATTAAGAAGATTAGAGAACAGTTAGAGCAGTCTGAACAAAAATATTACGAGTTGCGAGACGGGTTAGTGTACAAAAAATTCGATGATGATAAGCTTCTGTTTTACGTTCCACAGTCAATGGAAAACAACGTAATTAGAACGTGCCATGATGATTTAGGCCACTTGGGAGCCGATAAGGTAGTTGAAAACATTTCTAGGACTTATTGGTTTCCGAGCATGCGTAGAAAAGTGAAAATGTATATTAGCAATTGTTTGAAATGTATACAATTTTCACCTCTTAGTGGGAAAAGCGAAGGGTTTCTGCATAGTATTAAAAAAGACAGTATTCCGTTCCAAACGATACACATTGATCATTTTGGCCCCCTTGAGAAAAGCAACGGTATGAAATATATATTATCAGTAGTGGACGGTTTTACAAAATTTATTAAACTTTATCCGTGTAAATCGACGACCACAAACGAAGTAATTAAGCACTTGAAAGAATATTTCCGAAATTATAGCAAACCTCGCCGTATCGTCAGTGATCGCGGAACTTGTTTTACGTCTGGTGTCTTTAAAGATTTTTTAAGGGAAGAGTCAATTCAACACGTCTTAATAGCGACTGCAACACCCCACGCAAATGGACAGGTGGAGCGTTTTAATCGAGTTATCACACCTATGCTAGCAAAATTGTCGGAACATCCAGACAAATGGTTCAAAATTTTAGATAGAGTAGAATTCGCTTTAAACAATTCGATTTGCCGATCGACGGGTGAAACACCTAGTCGTTTATTGTTCGGGATGAACCAATTGGGTGTTGTCAATGATAAGCTGCGTTTAGAATTAGACGCGAATATCGAAATAGAAAGAGATTTGTCTGCGTTTAGCGATGCTGCGTCTAAAAGGATTGAAAAATGCCAAGAGGTAAACGAGAAGTTATATGATCGGAAACACAAACCGGCAACAGAATATCAGGTCGGAGATTACGTCGTCATTTCAAATCATGTTGTTGCACCAGGAGTAAATAAAAAATTATTACCGAAGTTTAAAGGACCCTACGTTGTAACAAAAGTACTCGATAATGATCGCTATGTTGTCAGCGATATCGAAGGGTTTCAAAGGACACGCGTACCATTCACTGGAATTACTGGTCCTGACCAAATCAAACGTTGGTCTTGCGATACAACTTAAAATTATTAACAAATTATTGTATTTAGAATTAAGTATTAGTTGGTAATGTTACGATAATGTATTTGTAAGTCATTATAATAGGTAGTAAGGAATATGTTATATTTAGAGTTAAACATTAAAACTAAGATTTTGTCGCTGTGCCGTGCCCGCGGTCGGTCACGAGGGTCAGGAATGGCCGAGCTGTAGGCGATAGGATGTCGGACCTCGCTCGAGGATCCCCGTTTTGAGAGCATCAGAGAACAAAACACTATCGCGATGTTAAACCGTTACGAGCGGTTGCGGGTCGCGACCAGTCGACGAGCGAACGAGGAAATAGAACGTTCATCCAGACATTTTTATTTCTTTGCTGACGACCCAGGCCTTTTTCCCTACAATTTATTGTTATCGTTACGCAGGTGTGTGTTATTTCTGACCGCGCTGACCACGCTAAACACGCAACATTTTGGTGCAAAGCAGGATAGGAGGTTAGCTGTTAGAAATTTTGTTAGGAGGCCCACACAAGGGAGCTGGGTGGTTCTCAGGGAGGCGGAAAAGAAAATGAAGAAAATAGTAGAAGAAAAAAAAGCCAAGGCTTGGGATAGTTTTGCGAAATCAATAGATTGCTTCACCAGCTCCAAGGAAGCATGGCAGAAGATTAAACAAATCAGGCGTGGGGTGGAGAAAGCGGGGTGTAGTTTATTATCATCTGATGAAATAACAGATCTAGAAGAACTGGAAATCAAAAAAATTTTTGGTAATTCAGAAGAAAGTAGACAAGATAGGGAAAAGTTTAATAGTATTTCTGAGCCTTTGTGTCGTAACGTAGATAGAAGGTACTGTGAAGAAGGATGCCAGGAGGAGGAAGCTCCCTTTGAGGACTGGGAGCTTGGAAATGTACTTGACGAGGCAAAAAAAAATTCGGCCCCCGGTGAAGATGGTATATCATATGTTTTTATTAAGAATTTAGATGGGACAATGAAACATTGTATTCTGGAGTTTTACAATTGGATATGGATAAGGGGCCTTACTCCAAAAAAATGGAAACAGGTACTTATCAAAGGGTATAGCAGGATAAGATGGTCAAAAGTGCCCTTGAGCCGATTTTACTTCGCAATGCACCATTCGATAGCTTATCCCAAAAAACCATGGTACACCAAGTTTCAACCCTGTACCTCAACCGGGAGGGTAGTTACAGGGTAAGAAAGAAAAAGTAGTTTTTGCCATATTTCTCCTATTTAACATTATGCAAAAAATCTGCAAAAATTCTACAATATTCTAGACATGTTTCTTTATGATTGTGAATTTTTTCAGATTTTTCGGTTGCAAATCCTAGGCGTGAAAAATCAAAAACGCAAAAAAAACGGCGAAAAATTGAGATTTCGGGTAGAAGCTTTCGAGCGACTAGATTTTTACTTTCACAGTAGTTAGATATTAGCATGACTATTATCTCCAATTTTTTTCAGATTTTTAGGTGTGGTGCAACGTACTTACAAAAATCAAAAACCGTCATTTGCAGCATATTTTGTGCGATAACTTAAGAAATACCTTCAATTTTGACATTTCCTTTATATAATTAGTGGATTGTGAGATTTTTAATATTTTTGTGTTGGATGGAGCAAGATCTAAATGGAATGACTGAAGTTACTGTAAATAATTGAAAATTACGCACCTTATCTTCTGAAATATTAAAAAGTTTTTCAACGAAGACGATGGGTGAGTGGTTAAGGTCTCCAACTGCGGAGTCGCTGGAAACTTTTTTGTCGCAGGTTCACGTCCCATGAAGATCCAATTGTTTTTTATCATAAAATCATTTTTTTTTTAATTATTAATTACATAAAAATACACAATAATCATTTAGTAATGTATGAAAAATGGTTTTAAAATATTTTATCAATAAGTATACATAAAAATAAGTTGTGCACTACTGATAACAGCATTACAATTAAGGTAAAATATACATTGCTTTCCATATCCATCATAAACCTATAACCACGTCGCCTTTCAAGTAAGAAAATATTGGGACCTACCCGTATTTAGAACAATACATAATCAGAAAATCGGTAGTGCACAACTTATTTTTATGTATACTTATTGATAAAATATTTTAAAACCATTTTTCATGCATTACTAAATGATTATTGTGTATTTTTATGTAATTAATAATTTAAAAAAAAAATGATTTTATGATAAAAAACAATTGGATCTTCATGGGACGCGAACCTGCGACAAAAAAGTTTCCAGCGACTCCGCAGTTGGAGACCTTAACCACTCACCCATCGGCTTTGTTGAAAAACTTTCTAATATTTCAGAAGATAAGGTGCGTAATTTTCAATTATTTACAATAACTTCAGTCATTCCATTTAGATCTTGCTCCATCCAACACAGAAATCTTAAAAATCTCACAATTCACTAATTAGATAAAGGAAATGTCAAAATTGAAGGTATTTCTCAAGTTATCGCACAAAATATGCTGCAAATGACGGTTTTTGATTTTTGTAAGTACGTTGCACCACACCTAAAAATCTGAAAAAAATTGGAGATAATAGTCATGCTAATATTTAACTACTGTGAAAGTAAAAATCTAGTCGCTCGAAAGCTTCTACCCGAAATCTCAATTTTTCGACTTTTTTTTGCGTTTTTGATTTTTCACGCCTAGGATTTGCAACCGAAAAATCTGAAAAAATTCACAATCATAAAGAAACACGTCTAGAATATTGTAGAATTTTTGCAGATTTTTTGCATAATGTTAAATAGGAGAAATATGGCAAAAACTACTTTTTCTTTCTTACCCTGTAACTACCCTCCCGGTTGAGGTACAGGGTTGAAACTTGGTGTGCCATGGTTTTTTGGGATAAGCTATCGAACGGTGCATTGCGAAGTAAAATCGGCTCAAGGGCACTTTTGACCATCTTATCCTGCTATACCCTTTCTAGACAAGCCTGGAAAAAAGGCCTTGCGCCCCATATCTTTAATTAATTGTTTGGGAAAACTTTTAGAAAAACTGGTAAAGAATAGATTGAGCGATTGGACTGATAAAATAGGCTTAATAGATGAAAGACAGAGTGGGTTTAGAAAAGGAAGGTCAACAATGGATAATTTGACTACCGTGGTCTTGGATATCAAGACTGCTTTTAAGAATAGGCAGGAGGTCTTAGCGGCTTTCGTTGACGTGAAAGCAGCTTATGATCACGTTATCTATTCGAAATTACTGAGTTTACTGAATAGGAAGGATTGCCTGAATAGGCTGTGGAGATTTGTACAGAACTGGGTATCCAGTAGGGAAGCAACGGTTTTTAGAAGCTTCTCGGGGGAGGTTAAAGGTAGTATTAAGATGGGTCTCCCCCAGGGATCTGTGCTGAGTCCAATTTTGTACACCTGTTACACAACTGATATTATAGAGGAAGTTGAGGAATGTGGGGTTAAAGTATTATTGTATGCGGACGATATTTTAGTATATGCTATTGGCGATCTGCTTGTTGAGAATAGAGTTAGGATAGAAAAGGCGTTGGACATTCTAATAAAAAATTTGAAACAAATAGGCCTATTCTTGGTGGAGGAAAAGTCGAGTGTGGTTAATTTCTCAAGGCTTAAGAATAAGAGAAGAGATGCAGTAAAAGTCAGGGTAGGGGAGAGAGTAATAGAAGGGGAAAGTCAGACCCGTTTTTTAGGAGTGATCCTCGACCACAATTTAAACTTTGGAAAACACATAGAGATGGTTGTAGATAAAGTCAAAAAACGGCTGAATATTTTAAGGTTCATTGCAGGAATAAAAAAGGGTGTGAAGCCAGGCACAATGTTATTGTTTTTTAAGGGGTTGATTAGAGCAGTTATAGAGTACCCATGGAGTAGAGCATGGTGTCGAACAGAAAGGTTCGTGTCTAGAGCACAGGGCGTAAATTTACAAAAATCTGAGAGGAGGGAAATAGGAGGCTTTCTGGATAAGGGACTTATAAAAGTAGAGTGGGATGCGGGTAAAAAGAGAGTAGATCTCCCTATGGAGGACAACATATTAATAAAGAAAATCAAAGAGAGTATTTGGGGTAAGGGTAACAAGGCGAGGACTATCTGCTTATATACAGATGGATCTAAAAGAAATTTTGCGGGGCGGGGATGGCAGTGTGCATAGATGATAATCAGTGGAGTGAGGAAGGGTGGTCTTTAAATGCGGCTTGCTCTGTGTTCTCGGCTGAGGCCTTTGCAATTTGGCAGGCGGTAAAAAGAGCGAGGGTTTTAGGGAGGAATGTAAATACGAACTTACTGATTTTATCGGATTCTGCTAGTGTCTTAAAAAAGGTAGCAAATTTAAAAAAAAAGAGGGGGATAACCCATGGATAATCGAAATAATAAGAGAAATAATAGCCATGGAGAGGGAGGATAGGGATAGAGATAAGGGGTGGGGAAATGAGATAAATCTTCCAAGGTTGGCCTTGGCATGGATACCGAGCCACGTTGGAATTGAGGGTAATGAACGTGCAGATTTTCAAGCGGGTGAGGCAACTTTGGGAGAGGAGGGTTTCGAATATGGGATCCCAGAAAGAGATATAGTTAATTATATTATGGAGGAGGCTTGGATTAGAAGCCATGAGAGATCTAGAAGAATAGAGGAATTTAAGGGAATAAAATACTTTGCGGCAGAGAATAATAATTGTGGGGCAAAAAAACCATGGTTTGATAGTATCAAAGGCATGGACCGAGGTGACCTGGTTAGATTGAGTAGAATTAGAGCAAATCATTTTAACTTGGGGGAATCTTTGTTTAGAAAAAATTTAACGCAGGATAAAAAGTGTATTTGCGGGGCGGATCTGGAGAGCTTGGAGCATGCAATATGGGAGTGTGATAGATTTTACACCCATAGACAAGTTTTAAATAAATTTTTGTTGGACAAAGGATGTGAAGAGGGAGAAGAGGTGCAGGGAACGATTTTAAGAGGGGATTTGGGGGTACAAAAACGAGTTAAAATAAAACAAATAAACTATGTTCACTGTTGATTATAGTTTAATCTTAAGAATTTTATCAAACTGTTTCAATCAAGTATGATATTGATTTTCGGCGTGAGAACAACTTTGCAGAGTCAAGCGACAAAATCATTCTGAACGTTCAACGCTTGGCGGAGGAGATCTTCGCGCGTCGTCGGTCGATTCCCCTTCCTTGATAGATCCTGGATCCTCCCTCAGGATCATCCCTCGTCCCATGGTGGAGGAGTCCACCCCGTCTCGCGTGGGCCCCTTCTCCTGGCTGTGGTCCACCCTCAGGCGCGTGGAAGTGGAGGCGCTCCGCCAAGACGCTAGAACGTTGCAGCGCACATGTGCTACGAGAAAGCGTGGGACCCAGAGAAAATAGGAAAAGACAAGACCTTGTACTTGCCAAAGGCAACTCTTGAGGAAATTTACGACCCTGTTAGAGTGCATGAAAAGACAGGATATCGGAAAAGACTTCGTTACTTTTAAGGACCGTTCGTGACTTGGTCGAAAACAACGAATTAGCTATGGTCTATCATAAATTAGTCTTTTAGG
Source organism: Osmia bicornis bicornis (assembly GCF_907164935.1). Taxonomy (NCBI): domain Eukaryota; kingdom Metazoa; phylum Arthropoda; class Insecta; order Hymenoptera; family Megachilidae; genus Osmia; species Osmia bicornis. The sequence goes on from NC_060220.1 coordinate 11,594,273, forward strand.
AATTTACTAAGTGAAACTATTCCATTCTCTGGATTTCCGGCCTTCTCTCAGCTCGATCACCCACGTCGAGGGGTTTACAATTTAGGCTTTGTTTATTTTATATATGGGCGTACACGCAGATGGTTTAAACTCCGCTCTTAATTTATAGCCATCGATACAAAAGGTCCTCGAAGAACATTCGAGACATATCGATACAATAGACTATCGATAAATATTTCCATGTCAATGTCGCCATACCACTCTAGACATATTCACGTGATAACATTTCACGTTACACTGTAAAATGTAAAAAACCCTAGAAACTGCTCAGATGACAGACCGAATAGTCACAGATATTCGCGAAAAGGGACAATCTCAACATTCAGAATAAGAGAAGGACAGCATGACTGTAGTGCGTCTCACTCAGCGTTCGGGCGATGTTGCCTTTTTCGCTTGCCTTCGCAGCACACTTCGAGTGACGTAATCAAGCTGACGCTTGATTCTGACTACGATTCCAAATCGGCAGCCTTTCTACTTAGATGCCACCTTATAACTACTAGCTGAACTAAATTTGTCACGTGACTTGTTCTGTAGTATCCAGATAATGGCGGAACTCGTCTGTGAGAATGCAATCGCGATTTTTCGCTTTTCGTCCTTATATGAGAATATTTGAGGCTGGGTGAGGGCTGATTCGAAAGAGAATGGTTCAATGCAGCGCGCTCTTGTCATCGTTTGAGTCACAAAACTCTTTTAGTGACCTAAAAATACCTTGGATTCTGCGGATGTATTTTCTCGATTTTTCCTCGACTTTGGACACTCATATTATTAGATATTAACAAAATCTCGTTCAATCATGACCAGAGCGCGCTGCATAGAACCTTTCTCTTTCGAATGGGTCCTCACCCAGCCTCAAATATTCTCATATAAGGAGAAAAAACGAAAAATCCCGGACTCTTTTTTAGGCCCATTTTTGCCGGTAATGTCACCTCGCTGCATTACCCGTGTCTCCACATGCGTTGTGGGCGACCTCTGCTGATGGTCGACCGTCTCGCTGAAGCGTACACTTCCGATAAATGTACCGCGACATCTACTTCCGGGAAAAGCGTCGTTTTCCCGTTCCGGATGGAAGTTTTTCCATTCTCGTGGGGACGTTTGAAGCGGTAGCTTTGTGTTTGAGAAACTTTGTATTCCGTGCGTGGGTGTTCTCATCAGAGAATTGAAATGCGTTGTTGGGCGTTCTAAGCTGTGTCAAGTGCATTAGGACCAGTTAAATGTACAGCGTAGTTACAAATTTATAATAATTGACAATTAATAAAATCCTACATGCAAAACCGGGGGTGAGCCTGTTTTCCATCAAGTGATAAAGTAGGAACCCTAACTCCTAAGGAATCACTTATTCCTACAGCGTAACGCGCCGATACGCTCTCTGTTGGCAAGAGTCCTGAGTATATTTTACGCATGCGCACTACAATTATTTATTATAAAACAAACTTGTAGATAATTAAGAAATTATTCACTCACAAACAATGAAAATGATGTTGCGTGTCCGTCCGCGGCATATAGGGAATTCAAAGGGGATTTAGGCGCAGGTAAGTGATTCGTGGAGCGCGGAGGCGCTCCGCTCGCAAGGCGCGAGAAATAAAACAAAATAACTCTGATTCACAACAGTTTATGATTTGAATTTCTACTATTTTATTTAAACTGTTTCAAGTTAATGTTTTAAGATGCCTCAGAATTTAGTGTGAGAACAACTTGTCCAAGTCAAGCGACAAAATCATTCTGCCCGTTCTACGCTTGGCGGAGGAGATCTTCGCGCGTTGTCCGTCGATGCCCCTTCCTTCGTGGGCATCCTTCGGATCCAGAGAAAATAGGAAAAGACAAGACCTTGTACTTGCCAAAGGCAACTCTTGAGGAAAATTTACGACCCTCTTAGAGTGCATGAAAAGACAGGATATCGGAAAACACTTCGTTACTTTTAAGGACCGTTCGTGACTTGGTCGAAAACAACGAATTGGCTATGGTCTATCATAAATTAGTCTTTTAGGAATTTACTAAGTGAAACTATTTCATTCTCTGGATTTCCGGCCTTCTCTCAGCTCGATCACCCATGTCGAGGGGTTTACAACTTTAGGCTTTGTTTATTTTATAATACGAGCGTACACGCAGATGGTTTAAACTCCGCTCTTAATTTATAGCCATCGATACAAAAGTCCTCGAAGAACATTCGAGACATATCGATACAATAGTCTATTCGATAAATATTCCCATGCAATGTCGCCATACCACTCTAGACATATTCACGTGATAACGTTTCACGTTACAATGATATATTTGTAAATCACAAACGATTTCCAATCAATTACAGTTATCAGTTATCACAAAATCTGTTATTATAAGAAATTACTAAAAAGTTCCGGCTCACATCATGACTGAAATAAAATTGCTAATTACAAAAGAACTAATTTGTCACAAACGTTAAAAATAGACTTACAATCAATCACAAACGATTTACAAACGAAATACGCTAAAAAAAATTTTAAATAATCATATTTTATTATTCCTTCCGGCTAGCTTCATGTAGGTCAGAAATCGGCCCGAAATGTGCAAGTAATTCCGAGCACTGCGTTAGGGAGTCGTTGTACAGTAATGCTTCGAAATAAGCAAGTGGCTCGGGACCGAGCAGTTGCTTATTTCGAAGCAGGTATGCTATTCGGCTTGACTTTGTTCTCGAAACGGGACGATAGAGAACGCGAGAAACGAGCGAGAGATCCGAGGTAGCAGCAAATCATAAAGTGATCGGCCGAGCAGCGATGTTATTTTTTGGACAAAGATAGAATATAGCATGCCCTCTCATTCTCGCACTATGCTTTATTTCGAACCAAATATACCAGACTGAGAAAGCATTATACAGGGTGATTCTCTCGCAACGCAACACAAAAGCCGTGCCGCACAATGGAACCCCTGCTGTTCCGTTTCTTGTCTTCGTCTCAGCTATAAACACACACAAAGCAGTTTTGGGTCCGGCGATATGGCCCCTGGGTCTTTTTACCCGCAAACACAGCAGGGTTCCATTGTGCGGGGCGGTTATTGTGTTGCGCGCCGAGAGAATCACACTGTATATATTCCATCCTTCTTCTACTAACCGATGTCACTTCTCAGTCGAGCGTGAAATTTATTACCCTAAACATAGGCTTCGCGCTTTCATGGACCTCTCACTCATTTCTCGTACCTCTCACTTTGCGGGCGACTTCAAACAAAGAAGAGGGGATAGCGAGTTGCTTATTTCGAAGCAGAGACCACTTGCTTATTTCGAAGCACTACTGTACCCCCTAAATATTAAAACGGGTCAAAATAAAAAAATACGTATATCTTATTTTTCGGTCCTTTAAAACATATCCAGAAATCAAAACATTCGGAGGCGGACACCTGAAAAACCTTCCTTGTCAGTGGTCGGAGTCAAAAGTTACAGAGGTTTCAATTTTTCTACAAAAAGTCTATGGGTCGCACATTTTAGCTGCGCGCGCATTCCCTCAACGATGTGGGCACTAAACCCTGGAGAAGTAAAAAAGAACAGCGAGTGGAAAAGAAGAAGCAATCAAGGTTTGATCTTTGTCGATTGTCAAGATCGCGGCTTCTATTTCTTATTCATTCGCACAGATCACATTTACTTATGTATTCAATAGGCGAACGAAAATCACTTATTAAATAACCAAATACGCTTCAAATAGTATCATGTCTGGTCTTATTTTGATCAGTAAAACCTGACAATTTCATTGGTAAAGGTTTCATCTAACAAAAATAAAAAAGTTTTATTGTTGAATTAGTATTGTTTCACCGATATGCTGTTTTCGGTTGCTTTGATTCTTTGATACGGGCTCTAGATACGCGTCGGACGAGCGGCCTATATGTACCTAGTTTATTAATAAATCTTTTATAAACTTAAATTTCGAGTGCCTTAATTTCTAACTTATTATTAAATTGATTATTTATCACATACAACACGTCTATGTCGGATAAAATTACTTAACATCCTGCTAATAAAAATATACAATTATATTATAATTGTCAGTTTTTACATTTGATAACGTTTTGATACACTTTTTATAAAAAATATTGAAAATTCTGTTAATTATATACATATCCATTTATTACTAAATAAAATAAATAAATAAGAGGTATAAAAATCAAATTTTGTATGAAAACAAAAAAAAATGTCTTTTTATGCTTATAAAATAATTAAATATACATTTTAATTTTCATTAATATATCTAATTAGGTTCAAAAATTCATTAAAATATCCTTATTTCATAAAATAAAATTGGAACAATATAATTATGAGAAAATCAAAATGAATCAACATTAATTATTTTACAAGTTACAGATCTTTGCAAAATAAATTATAATTTTATTCCTGTATCTAAATTCAGTACTTGTTTCATAATTTCGTATGTGGTGAAACTGACTGATACCATAGGAATTGCTCTTAAATAATTAATACTCATTCCACGATACAAACCTTTTGCAATGCCATTTTCTTTATATATCATTTTCATAGTTTGTAACATACTAGTACTAAAAAAAAGTGATAATTATCCATTTAATTGAGTTATTCTTAATACATGTTCTTTATTCATATTGTAAATTTGAAGATATATATATATATATATATATACCTATATTTGTGCGTAGCATGATTCATCATAGCTAACTGCATACGTCTTCTAGTAACATCCAATGGGTAAGAGAAACTTTGAGCAATAGCACCTGCAACACCTCCGCATAATAATCTAGCAGATGTAGTTAAAACTAAACCACCTGTAACCATGTTCATAGTTTTATTAATCTTAAACAATGCTTAACATGTTGAGCATATAATTATTATTGCATTTCACAAAAGAAAAATTTTTTAAAAATTTTTAAATAATTAAAATTGCCAATAATAATAAAAATATAATCTAAAATTAAACGTTTAAACCGCTTTAATAAAAATATATTCATTTTGTAAAATAAATTTTTAACGTTATTATTAAAACTTGGAGTTTATCATACCAGTATTTCTATCACACTTGTCACAAAAATAATCTGGTGCATATTTCATACATAAATATTTAAGTTGTTCGAATGAATAAAAGGAAAATCCTGCATATGGAATCATGCCAAAAATAGTTGGCCAAAATCCCCTGTACAGCGCTCGGATACCACCTTCCTAAAAATATAATAATATTAATACTAATAATAATTCTTTAAATTTACTTTTTAAAATAATATTTAACATGTACTGTTTTAAAAGTAAAACGAAAGCTTAAAATATCATTAATGTACTTACAATTTATCTATCATTTCTAAGCTTTCGCACAACATTTAAAATTCAATAGAACTGTAAACTTTGTATGTACATTATACATTCATTGGCATAACTGGGCATAACTAAGAAGAGGTTAAAGTTCTCCTCATCGTTCTAAAATTTTAAACTTCCAAACTTCTAAAATTATAAGATTTTAAAATTCCAACATTCCGGAATTCCAGAATTCAAAAATTTTAAGATTCTAAAATTCTAAACCTCTAAAATCCTCTAATAAAATCTTATCCTAATAGAAATAAATATTTTGGCCAAACTGCAATATGTAATGCAACTTGAAAATACACAATGATAATCTTATTACATGAAATTATGAATAAAAAAATTAAACAATATTAGAATTAAGTTTGTTGTGCTCGGCAACTAGCATAAGGATCATCGTACGACCATCACCCGGCTAAGGAATGTCCGAATCAGCAGCAGATACCCATAGCGAAACTCTGCAAGCTAGCAGAACACGCGCCGGGCAGTACGACCTTTTTTGGTTATCCCCACGCAACGCGATAGATTATAAAAAGAGCGAACAATTGTAAAAGAGGCAGATTGTAAGACGCTGGTTTTGGAAATAAACTGTTGACTGTTACTCGGACACTGGTGAATTCTAATTCTTCAACCGCTCCGGAACCCGAAATTCCAAAAATCATCTGAAGGCACAACAAGTTAGAATTAAATAATGTTAAACATATGATATTGTTAGTAAAGCTAAGGGACCTGGGCTACCCTAAAAAATAAATTCTAGTTACGCCAATGAATATACTTAATATACAGAAAAAATTGTATTACTTTTCACAGTAGCGCAATTATGGGGGGTCAGAAGAGTCAGCTGTTTTCATATTATGAAATTATAAACTTTTTAAAAAATAAATACTGAAATATTTCCGAAAATAAACAAAAATGAAGAAAATTAGACTAAATATTGTCATAATGCTAATAAAGTATGAAAAATATGTTTTTAATTCTCCAGTCGGATAATTATGGTTGTGCCACTGACCTTTCATATAATAATACATACTTAATCATAAAATTTTCCACAAAATACAAGTTATTTCTTCTTATAAATTATATCTTTTACTTATAAATTACCTTTTTAAAAATTGTGACACCCGCATGTATAATTCCTCCATAAATATGTTCTCCGGTGACTTGGAAAGCGAGCCTAGCTCTAATGACATCTAACGGATATGTTAATGTAACTGCAGTGACACCAGCAGCAGCTCCAGCCAAAAAGTTATCTATGTGCGTGTGCTTCCCAAATATACCTCCTAGATACTAATAAGAATGAAAGATAATTTAATGAACTTGCAATTTTACATGTAATTTAATATCTTTATAATACAAAAGTATTTTTTTCTCCCCTTTGATTACAAATTATGTACTTTTTCTAACAAACTATTACACATATTCTTATACTCGCTTAATTTGAATTTAAGACTGAATCTATATGATTAAGGCTCACCTTTAAATTATGAGCATACTAATAATGGTTACTTCTCTCTGTGGAATCACTTTACCCAGAACAAATTTCATATTATTTTTTAACTATTTTAACATAATAATTGAATATCAATTAATAATTACCTTTTTGTACAGCTCAAATGTAGTAAATTGTGTTGCAGCATATGGAAAGATTCTTATCATTTGAGCAAAATTTCCTTTATACAAAGCAAAAAATTTTTCACGCTGGATTATTTCTTTTAGTCCAGAAATAACACCTATACCAAAATAATGTCATAGTCTTTAAATGTTTTTGTTATGATAGCATTACTCATTTATTCTTACCTAAATGCTTATAGTGTCTATTATGTGCTTGTAATAATATTTTTATTCTGTCTAATGGGGCCACTGTTGTTTTTGAACACATTCCAGCTATACCTATTAAACAGTTATTTTATAATTTCGTAATAAATTACTATTACTGTATATTTGTAACATTAATAAAAATGTTCACACCCTAATAGTTTAAATATAATTAAAAAATATACCACTTATTTTTAACTAAATAGTAAATAAATGAAAATTATTCTAATGAATATAAAAAAAAAACTTACCACCAGCGAATAAACTTTTTATTAAAAATACATAATCCTCGGATCTGACTTGATATGACATTGTTAAATTGTTGCCGCATACATATAGACGACAGAAATGAAATTTAAGAAGGAAACCGAAGTATTCGTTACAAATAATTATTGTGTTGACATTGTTTCATCTCGTAGCCGACGATAACGAGATCACTGTTTTTTACTTACTTTTCTTATTCATGTTAGAAATACCAGATGTTTAGGTTATGTTTTTATGCTTTAAATATGGACTTTAACACCATGTTACGAAACGCCTGCATTGATAAATAAAATGTAATAACGTAAAATATACGTAGATGTTGGTTCATATTCAATGTCTGTGTTATTTGCATATGAATCAGTAATTATCTTTCAGTGATTAATAAATTACACATGGATAGTTTTTGTATTCTTAAAAAAAAGAGCAGTACCTAAATATTATACTTTAGTAAATATGCATTTATTGAATTTCAATATTTAAAACGATGTATAATTATGATCGCGCTTGATTTTTTATTTCCAAAGTTCTACAACGGTATTATATATGTAGTTTATTTTCACTTTTCGTTTCTCGTTTGTCGCAATCTACTTTTTAACTTTCTTCTTTGTTTGTTTATAATCTTAGTACTAAAGAAAAATTTTAACCCGTTTGATTTTATACACTATTTTCACACTAACTTATTTATTTATTAATTAATATCGTACAAATAATTCAACTTGTGTAAAATTCCTTTAGATATTCTGCTTTCGGTTTAAGAATCGCTTTATCTTTAAGACTAATCACCCAACCAGGTTCAAGGCCATAAAACAATTGTCTAGGATCTTTACGCTGCATAAGCATTTCATAATCTGGATTGTCTTCAATTTTTGGTAACTCATAACCATATTTCTGAGCTAAAACTAATCGTTCTTTAGAAATCTCTTCAGGATCTGCTAAATATCCTCGTGTTGCTGCACTCATATAATATTCTAAGCAGTCTGTTGGTGGAAACAGTCTGCGAGGTATTGGTTCTCCTAAATAGTTGAAAATGCTTCAATTATAACGTTACAAGATACCATTTGGTTATAATACAATCAAACAATTTACCAGTAGTGAAAAATCTGTCTACATCGCTTAATGCGAATAAGCACCTAGTGTCATAATATGCAGTGGTAATAGTGCCACCATTTTTTTCTATCGCTGCAATTACATGTTCACTGGCCCACTGAACTTCTATATTCACTTTTGTTTTAAAATTATCAGCTCCCTTAAAAACAATTTTAAAGGGGCTATGAATTATTTTTTACATAAAAGATAGTATTTGTCTTTGGAGTGGGTGCATACAGTTTTATAGATTCATATAGTTATTAATGTTATACATTTTAGATAAACATTTTGACCTAAAAATGACTTTTTTCATTGGTTTACGGGTGTTTCTGATGTGTATGATTTATGCATCTAATCATGTGAGACTTTCAACTGCTTTTTTGTTTCCAAACTTTATAATAAGATACTGTATTGCAAACATTTGATAAAAGATTATTACAGCATTCAATATAAATATGAGTTATGTTTTATATAATATTAACTGCTTTTACTGAAATTTAAAAATTTATAATGCACTTTAAACTTTAGTTAATCTTTTAGACCAATGCACCCTATATTTATTAAATACACTATATATCTATTCTAGGGTTAAGGTATTCATGTAACGTAAAATTATATACCTCATCCGTAAGATGAACACCTGCATGTTTCCATTCCATTTTAAAATCATACAATCCTGTGTTGATTATTGATACAAAATCAATAGGTTTAGATGAATCTAATCTGTTTGTGTCTATATATAGTTGCAGTTGTTGTAAAGAAAGTGGAGGATATTCTCTTCTTAAACTGTAGTTATATTTTTTTAATATCAATCATATCAATGAAAAAGATTTAAACTAATTCAAAATCATATAAAATACTTACTGATGCCCTTTGTAATATGGTTCACGACTAAATCTAAGGTAAAATGGAGTGTTTCCAGTTTCGTATCCAAGACGCATAAAATTTTGTCTTTGACCTGAACCTTTATTACCACATCCATGTTTGTTTCCACCATGTTGTCCTCTACCTCGCTTTGACTATTAGGAACATATTCCATTATAAATTATATACCACAAAATCATTAAAAATAATAAATTATGTTATACTAGCTATTTGTTAAAGTTTAACAAAAAGAATACATAACAAAATGTAAACAATATATTTTATTTGCAATTTCTTTAAAATTCTTTGTTGTAAATAAATATTTTAATTACATACAGATATAAAATATTATTAACGTAATACTTACAGGTTTCTTTGAACCAGGATTATCTCGGATATTACCTAAACACACTCTTGGCAATGTGCGTAACATTGACAGTGCTAAATCTTTGCCTTGTTTACCAGACATTATTTAATAGATTATTTTATTCAAAGTTTTACTTTTCACTAAATTTAAACTACATATATTTTGAAGAAGTAAAACCATACATACTGTTGCGTGTCCGTTCACGGTGTATAGGGATTTCTGGGGAATTAGGCGCAGGTAAGGTGATTCGTGGAGCGCGAAGGCGCTCCGCTCGCAAGGCGCGAAAATAAAACAAATAAACTATGTTCACTGTTGATTATAGTTTAATCTTAAGAATTTTATCAAACTGTTTCAATCAAGTATGATATTGATTTTCGGCGTGAGAACAACTTTGCAGAGTCAAGCGACAAAATCATTCTGAACGTTCAACGCTTGGCGGAGGAGATCTTCGCGCGTCGTCGGTCGATTCCCCTTCCTTGATAGATCCTGGATCCTCCCTCAGGATCATCCCTCGTCCAATGGTGGAGGAGTCCACCCCGTCTCGCGTGGGCCCCTTCTCCTGGCTGTGGTCCACCCTCAGGCGCGTGGAAGTGGAGGCGCTCCGCCAAGACGCTAGAACGTTGCAGCGCACATGTGCTACGAGAAAGCGTGGGACCCAGAGAAAATAGGAAAAGACAAGACCTTGTACTTGCCAAAGGCAACTCTTGAGGAAATTTACGACCCTCTTAGAGTGCATGAAAAGACAGGATATCGAAAAGACTTCGTTACTTTTAAGGACCGTTCGTGACTTGGTCGAAAACAACGAATTAGCTATGGTCTATCATAAATTTGTCTTTTAGGAATTTACTAAGTGAAACTATTCCATTCTCTGGATTTCCGGCCTTCTCTCAGCTCGATCACCCATGTCGAGGGGTTTACAACTTTAGGCTTTGTTTATTTTATAATACGAGCGTACACGCAGATGGTTTAAACTCCGCTCTTAATTTATAGCCATCGATACAAAAGATCCTCGAAGAACATTCGAGACATATCGATACAATAGTCTATTCGATAAATATTCCCATGTCAATGTCGCCATACCATTCTAGACATATTCACGTGATAAACGTTTCACGTTACAATACATTTATACTGTTATGTTGCGAACCTCGCTTGTATGTATGTGTGTGATATCGTGTGAATTTAGCCACAAGCTTGTAATCACTAGCACTGAATGAAATGTAATATGGCGACGATGCCATAAGAGTATGACTGCAGCATGTCTGCATAATGTTATATCAATGCTCATAAATTAGGAGCCAAAATTCAAAGGAATGTACAGACAAAAGATAAGATACTGTAAAACTCTCAACACGGGTGATCGTGCTGGGAGAGAGTTGGAAATCCGGAGAAATAAGACTATCACACTTGAAATTTCTAAAGAGCTAATTTATTGCGGGCTGTATCTAATTCGTTAATCGTAACAAAAATCATGTTGGTTCTTGAAACTGTCGAAGTCTCTTCGACATCCTGTTTATTTACAGAGGGTCGTAAATTCTCTTAAGGGTTGCCTTGGCTCGTTAGCGCGAGACCTTTTGTTGTCTTACGTTTTCTCTGGATCCCACGCTTTCTCTTAGCACGTGTGCACAGAATCGTTCTCGAGTCTTGGCGGAGCACCACCATCTTCCGCTCGCCCAAGGGTGGACCGAAGCCAGGGAGAGGGACCGCCTCCGGACAGGGATGGGCCCCACCACCATTGGACCAGGGATGATCCTGAGGGAGGATTCAGGATCCAGCGAGGAGGGGATGGCAGCCAACATCGATCGAGGATCTTCACCGCCAAGCTCAGAACGATTCAAAGCTTCAACCCGTTTGCATACATTCTTCATAAAAAGATAAAGTCTGAATAATAAAGGAATAAAAACTATTATTTTACCTTTAAAAATAAAGTGTACTTTATTAAAACTCGCGCCGCGAGCAGAGTGCTTTAGCACTCCACGGGCACCTTACCCACGTAACATTTATACAAAAATCCCTAGACACCTGAAATCCACGCGCAACAGTTACGTGTCGACAACTTTTGCATTGCGAAACAACGCCACACAGCGGAGAAAAATGTAAATGTAAATAATTTGAAACGCCATAAAACCATTGTAAGTGTGGCCGTTGCGTATCTTCGTTAAATCAATGATTGTATATTAAGAGGCAAATTCAAATTCTAAATTGTCAGGGACAACTAATTATACTGCTTCACGGGTAATAGTAGCGCGTTGACTTACCGGCAAAAATGGGCCTAAACATGGGTTTACGCGCTTCCGTTATTCGTCCTTGTATGAGAACATTTGGGGCTGGGTAAGGGCTTATTCGAAAGAGGAAGGTCCAATGCACACCGCTTAACTCATGTTTCAGTGGGATTATGTTGATGTTTAGTAATATAAGCGTCCAAAGTAGAGGTAAAAAATCGACAAAATACATTCGCGGAATCGAAGCATTTTTAGGCCACTAAAAGAGTGCTGTGATTGAAATCATGAGTTGAGCGGTCTAGCCACAACCCTTACCTGTAAATTAAGATCTATTTTGTCTTTATTTGTTGCGAAATAAGGACGAATAACGGATGCCCGTAAAAGCATTCTCACAGACCAGTTCCGTCATTTTGTGGATAATACAGAGCAAATCATGTGACAAATTCAGTTCAGCTAGTAGTTATAAGGTAGCATTTAACTAAGAAGGCTGCCGATTTGGAATCGTAGCCAAAATCAGGCGTTAGCTTGGTTACGTCACTCGACCGAAGGCAAGCGAAAGCAAGCGAAAAAGGCAACAACGGCCGAACGCTGAGTGAGACGCACTACAGTCATGCTGTCTTTCTCTCATTCTGAATGTTGAGATTGTCCCTTTTCGATAGGTTTTGACTGACGCCCGCCTGGATTTTTCACAGCGCCCCATAACAAACCTTGCTCAAAGAGGAGGTATAACAAGAGAAGAATATACCTCCTCTTTGCAATAATTCTGCAAACGTTTACGTAAGTTGTATATGAGATATTTATTTATTTAAATTATTTGCATTCATTCAGAATATTGACTCCTTCGTATTTTTTATTAGTTTCGAAAAACAATGTTACTATAGGTATCTCGAAATACAAGCGTCACGCAATTGGGACGAGTTATATCTTAAATTTGGTAAAAGATAGGAAAAAGCTATTGATGTAAAAGTTGAATGGTAAGATATATAAAAAGTATGAGATATCTCACGAAATATTAGTTTTTTAAACATTGTACTGTTCGATATAGGCGCGTCAGCGAAATAGTGAGAGGGAATAGTAGCGAGGGGAGAGAAGGTGAGAAGGAGAGAAGGAGCCGAGGCCCCCCATTTATTCGTTCTAATAGTACTTTTTTATGCAGAATGTTCCAAGGAGTTGATACGAATAAAGAAAAAAATGCAGTTTTATTTAAATAAAAAGTGCATTTGCATTTTTTTAGTGCATCGTTGCATTCACGAAGAAAATACAGTCATAGAAAAATAAACATTATCATACCATTGAACTTTTACATGAACAGCTTTTTCCTATCTCTTACCAAATTCAAGATATAACCCATCCCAATTGCGTGACGCGCCCTGTATGCTTTTATGAATTAAAAAATTAAAGACGCTAATAACTTTTTCTAAAAAAATTCCAAGATTGCACGTTCCTTCGGTTCTTCAGAGTAGGCATATATTTTTCAGCAGCGAAGCGTGCTACGGTGCGGTATATAAGGTCAGTCAGAATTTATCGGAGCGGGACAATTCTCTCATTTAGGTTCAAAGAAGGATAGCATGATCACCGTACATCTCACTCTAAACACGCGTCAATGTTTCGCTTTCGTTCTTCAGGCGTATCGTGGCGATGCCTCTAGCGAGATGAGCGTTTGAATGTGTTTGTAAACATACTTGAGGCGCTCATGCCTTCCTAGATTGTGTTGCGCGCACGATAGCTGAGAATTAAACCTTTGAAGTTCGGAACAAAACACGCAAGTGGCTCCACCAGGCTCAACGAAAAAACTGTTGTAATACCGACGTCCCGAATCGGAGAAATCACGTGCCGTGTCTACCCCCTTAAGAAGAATTCTGAATCCCTGAAGAATGAAAGCGAAACATTGGCGCGTGTTTAGAGTGAGATGTACGGTAATCATACTATCCTTCTTTCAACCCAAATGATAGAATTGTCCCGCTCCGATAAATTCTGAATGACCAAACGCGTGGATTTTACATAGCGCACCGTAGTACTCCTTGCTGCTGAAAAATATATGCCTACTCTGAAGAACCGAAGGAACGTGCAACCTGAGAATTATTTTTAGAAAAAGTTATTAACTTTTTTAAATAAATGTTTTTTAATTAATAAAAGTATACAGGATACGTCATGCAATTGGGACGGGTTATATCTTGAGTTTGGTAAGAGATAGGAAAAAGCTGTTTATGTAAAAGTTCAATGGTATGATAATGTCTATTTTTTTGTGATTTCATTTTCTTCGTGAATGCAACGATGCACTCAAAAAATGTAAATTAACTTTTTATTTAAATGGAATTGCATTTTTTTTATACTTGTGTCAACTCCTTGAAACATTCTGCATAAAAAAGTACTATGGTACTATTGGAACTAATAAATGGAGGGACCTCCCGTCTATACAGTAAAAGTTGAATATGTGCAACAAAGATTGGGACTCAGACGTTGCATATATCAGCCGAGGTGTCGAATCTCGGATTACATGCGACGACCAACCAAGTGTGAACGTAGAAAGGGACAGACGGTGGAGGAGAGAGAGAGAGAGGTCCAATGATCAAAGGAAAGAACCGAAACGTATCGGTGTGACTAATACTAATTCAATTCTAAAACTATTTATTTTTGATTTTTTTTACTGAAACTTTTACTAGCTCATTGGTGAATATTTTCTGATTATAAAATAATTTTTAACAAAAAAAAATCCGACTTCGAAATGCACTAAAAAGTATAAAATAATTTCTATTTCATTTATATCTGTATTCCACAGCTATTAATACAATCTACTTAATCGTTAAATAGGTTTCTAAAAATATTTCAAAGTTTTCGGAGGCGGCGCAAAATTAAAAATACCCGAACAAACGGTGCTGCCAATAACGATTTGATTGTGGTATGGCAAACTTGGTAATTAATAAGTCGTAAGAGAAAAATTATAGGTCCGGCTGAAAACATTTGCAATTGTAACGACTGTATCAGAAATTGGCAGCACTCCTGATGTACATGCAGTATACTGTAGTTCACGAGAGACCATACTTAAGGGGGTAGACACAGTACGTGACGTCACCGATTCGGGACGTCGGTATTACAGTAGTTTTTTCGTAAGGCCTGGTGGAGCCACTTGCGTGTTTTGTTACGAACTTGAAAGGTTTAATTCTCAGCTAGCGTGCGCGCAACACGATCTAGGAAGGCAACAGCGCCTCAAGTATTTTTACAAACACATTCAAACGCTCATCTCGCCAGAGACATCGCCACGAAACGCCTGAAGAACGAAAGCGAAACATTGGCGCGCGTTTAGAGTGAGATGTACGGTGATCATGCTATCCTTCTTTCAACCCAAATGATAGAATTGTCCCGCTCCGATAAATTGTGACTGACCAAACGCGTGGGTTGTACAGAGCACACCGTAGCACTCCTCGCTGCTGAAAAATATATGCCTGCTCCGAAGGAACGGGCAATCTGAGAATTATTTTTAGAAGAAGTTATTAACTTTTTTAAATAAATGTTTTTTAATTAATAAAAGTATACAGGATACGTCATGCAATTGGGACGGGTTATATCTTGAATTTGGCAAGAGATAGGAAAAAGCTGTTTATGTAAAAGTTCAATGGTATGATAATATATATTTTTCTGTGATTTCATTTTCTTCGTGAATGCAACGATGCACTCAAAAAATGAAAATCCATTTTTTATGTAAGTAGATTGCATTTTTTTTTTACTTGTGTCAACTCCTTGAAACATTCTGCATAAAAAAGTACTATGGTACTATTAGAACTAATAAATGGAGGGACCTCGCGTCTATACAGTAAAAGTTGAATATGTGCAACAATTCATATATTCAGCAGAGGTGTCGAATCTCGGATTACATATATGCGATGGCCAGCCATGCGTGAACGTAGAAAGGGACAGACAGTGGAGGAGAGAGCGAGAGGTCCAATGATCAAAGGAAAGAGCCGAAACATATCGGTGTGACTAATACTAAATCAATTATGAAACTTTTTTATTTTTGACTATTTTTGATCGAAATTTTTACTAGCGCATTGGTGAAATTTCTCTAATTAAAATGATACCAAACACGATATAGTTTGAATAAGGCGAGGTTTGCTATGGGGCGCTGTGAAAAATCCAGGCGGACGGCAGTCAAATCATAGAGAAAAGGGACAATCTCAACATGCAGAATGAGAGAAGGACAGCATGACTGTAGTGCGTCTCACTCAGCGTTCGTGCGTTGTTGCCTTTTTCGGTTGCCTTCGCAGCACAGTTCGAGGGACGTAATCAAGCTGACGCTTGATTCTGGCTACGATTCCAGATCGGCAGCCTTTCTACTTAGACGCCACCTTATAACTACTAGCTGAACTAAATTTGTCACGTAACTTGCTCTGTAGTATCCAGATAATGGCGGAACTCGTCTTTGGGAATGCTTTTACGGGAATCGGTTATTCGTCCTTATATGAGAAGGTCTTGAGCTGAATAAGGGCTTATTCGAAAGAGGAAGGTTCAATGCAGGGCGGTCAACTCACCGTTTGAGGCACAAATCTCTTTTAGTGGCCTAAAAATGCTTCGATTCCGCAACTGCATTTTGTCGATTTTTTCTTCTACTTTGGACACTGATATTATTAAATATGGACACAATCTCGTTAAACCATGAGTTGACCGCCCTGCATTGGACCTTCCTCTTTCGAATGAGCCCTCACCCAGCCCTATGTGGTCTCATATAAGGACAAATAACCGATTCCCGTAAACCCATTAATAGGCCCATTTTTGCCGGTAATGTCACCTCGCTGCATTACCCGTGTCTACCCCCTTAACTCGCGTAGCTCACTAGATCTAAAGTGATTTTTAATAACGTGTGTTATTTCCTTCTCCAATTTGCTTCTTATTATACTTTGCGATCATATAAATGGTGGGCAGAAATATATGACGTACGATAACTGAAAACCGGTGATGATATTGTAAAGTTTCACGATGCAATGAAAATTCTATTATTTTCCGGAAAAACATGATGTGAACGCAAAGTAAGAAGCAAGCTGTAAAGGGGAATCACACGCACTATTCAAAATTCCCCTAGACCTACTGAGCTGCACTAGTTAGTGCGGTCACTCGTTAACTGCAGTATAGTTAATTCGCAATGGGTATATTGATTCCCGTTGAATATTGTTTACTTGAAATTATCAAATGGGTCATTTGTCACTGGTTGCCGACACCTGAACTAGGATCATCCTAGTAGAGGAAAAGTTTTTAATTTTGCGCCGCCTCCGAAAACTTTGAAATATTTTTAGAAACCTATTTAACGATTAAGTAGATTGTATTAATAGCTGTGGAATACAGATATAAATGAAATAGAAATTATTTTATACTTTTTAGTGCATTTCGAAGTCGGATTTTTTTTTTGTTAAAAATTTTTTTATCTCACACTTTTTAGTGGAATTAGAGAAACGAGCAATATTTGTAGGATGCCTTAAGGTTATATTTCGTTCTTAATGGTTAAGTAAAGATCAAGTACTGGTAGTTGATAAAAATAAAAAAAACAGAATAACGAATAGCATGTTTTTAAATCAGTTTAACTCAGTAATTATTTATTCTTACTTAATAGAAACATAAATTTACGAAATTGCCCCTTCCCCTTCCCCTTCCGCCCCTACCTCCTATTCCCCTCCCCCCCCTTCCTTGACCTCCCCGGTAGCCCCGCATACGCCGGGATCTTCCTGCCGCTACTCCTCTTTCTGCAATGTATAAAAATTGAAATAAGTAGATATGTATTTTTTTTGTAATTGAAATATTATTATTGTAAATATTTGCCCTTACATAGAACAACAAAGTTGTTCTGATAAGGGCAATATTGTATTCCTCTGTACGAGGCAATAATTCATAGTATAAAAAAGAATCTGTAATACATATTGTATGCGTCTACTAAGTTGAGACTCGAGGTGTGAAACGCTTCTCCTACTCCTCACCTCGAACCCTCGTCTAGTAGTAGTAGTAGTAGTTTCTACTAGTAGCTGTAACCTAGAGAGCGAATAGCGAGAATGCGTGTGGGTCAACTGTATAAGTGTGGGTGTCTTAGCCTGGCCCATTTGGCTTCGACCAATCCTTAGGAGTCTCAACTTAGTGGACGCGTACAGTACTTCGCAGTGGCTTCGCCTCCTCCTGCTTAGCATCCATCCCTTGCACCTGAGGGAGGGGCTCCTCACTCGATCGAGGACCTTCTCGTTGCTGAGGGAGGAGCTCCTCCCTCAGTTGCTGCAACTGTTGCTGCTGTTGTTGCTGTAGCTGCTGCTGCAGCAGCTGCATCTGACGCAGATGGTTTTCTTCCTGCTGCTGCAGCATCAGCTGAATGTCTCTGACTATTTGTTGATCTGATAGAGAAAAAAAAAAAGAAATATATATATATATATATACTGCAGGCATGTTTCTGAATTATGCACTATATACATTTTGCACAGCTTCTTTTAATTTTTATTTCTTGTACTCTTTATTTGCCTTTATTATAGTTGAAATAATACTTACAATTGTTCTCTGATTCGGCCATCTTTTAATTGTTTTTAATTTTTTTATTCTTTCGGGGTTATTCTGAAACAGAAATATATAGATGTGATATTTGCAATAATAAAAAAAAGGCATAAGTAATAACAGTTACATTAATATTAATTAATGACTAGCGGTGGAATGTTATCGATTGCAGTGACATAGTGTTTATATTGTATAGAACGAAAGTCACAGGAACGGCGACAAGACCGTGTATATCGAAACACATCTATACTTTTTAAAGTGTATCAGGATAACTAACATTCAATATGTACTTCTTGTATACTTTTATTATTATATTCACTGAATACGAATCCGGAAACTATTTTTCACCAGTGACTAAAATTTTTAATTATTTTAATTGCGAAATATATAATAAAATATTATCAACTACGTATGTTTAAACATCGATACAAGTGATAAAAATGACATTCGAAATGTAGCAGTACTCAAATAATTTTTTTTTTTAAATTAAAGTTGTTGAAGAAATTCTAATTATTTTTAAATTCCAGTTGTAGAAGAAATTCTAATTATATGCATGTGCGATTTCATACCAAGTTTACTGTCGACTAGTATAATTTAATAAAATTATTCGTTTGTTCCCCCAATTAATTTCGTTCGTTGTTTAACACCCGAACAACGTTTCTAATAGCAATAAATGGTTCCTACATGCGTATTTAGCGCAAATTCAACCGTTAGAAAGCAATACTGAATATGGACATGTTAAATAGAAATGAAGGGTTTTATTGATAATGATAATAAAAAAAAGGAAATATCTATTCATATTTGTTAACATATTTGTAATACTTTTTTATTTATTATAATAATTGTAATAATAAAAATTTGTTAACAATTCAAAATCTAAAGTTAAATAATGAAAATAATAAGTTATTCTTTGATGTAATAAAAATAGTTTTGTTCAAAGGAAATATAATAATACACCAACTAAATGAACCGTACCACCAGCCATTAAGAACTATTAATATATATTATTATATACAACGTAGACAGAAATGAAACATTGCACGTTTCGTACTTACCACTTGTTCGAATCGCTGTTCGTATGAAACTGAGCAGGAATCTCTGACTTCCAAAGGGAGAGAATTGGTGGGGCACATTCCAGGATCGCACAAATTATTCTCTATGTTTACATTCCTGTTGGTATGTGCGTAGTAGTTTATATTGAACGTAAATATTCATAAATATTCTATTCGCCACAAATGCGCAAAAACCAAACGGCGTATAGTCAATGATAGAAATATTCATACCCTCTTAATGTAGCCATGAAATGTAGAAAGTATAAGTACAGTAAGTGTAATAAATAAAAAGTGTCTAGTGAACGTTTAAAACAGAATACATACCTCATTTAAAATTGGACCAAATAACTGGAGGTTTTTTTTAATGAGAAGGTACAAATTTATTTATTCTGATACGTGCTTTTGTCGTTTAAAAAAATTATAATTTGTTGAAATTGTGAAAAAATTGATTTCTACTATTTTCTTTCACGATTTCAACAAATTCCAATTTTTTAAAACGACAAAAGCACATATCTTAGTAAATGAATGTGTATAACTTTACAAAAAACCACAAGTCATTTGGTCGAATTTTGAATGAGGTAATCTGTTTCAAACGGTAACCGAACACTGTTTTATTACACTCAGTATACAACCTGTCGAAATACGAATTTTTCGATCCAACGCAATCTGTTGCAATGTACTTTTACAATCTGACTGTGGTAAAAAAGTTGAATATTAATCAGTTCGAAGAATAATGTAATAATTATAAAATTATACACTGGGCATTAAACAATCTTCATTTGAACCCAATGAAGAATTTATTGGCAATATTGAAAAATGTAATGTACATAAAAACAAAAACCTGTAAACAAAAAAATGAGCTTCGTGAAGCAAATAAGAGAACGTGAGATATAAAATCATAACGATATGAATATACGAATCAGTGCCAAGATACATAAAACGACGCGTGGAAATGTAATTCAATATTAAGTAATGCAAATTTTAATTAAATTGCAAGTATTTGTAAATTTATGTTATATTAGATCCATTTAACATTGCCGTGAGTTTTGTACGAATATCGCATTGCTTTATTTTCCACTTATCGCACAATGTAACGGAATTCTACTATAAGTTTGCCTATTATTGCGATCGTCCTCACAATACAAACAAACATAGCTACAGCCCATAGACAGATCGCGTAGTCAGTTGAAACGAAAACCTGGCAACGTTAGGTGTTCAATTGATTGATACCTGTTGTAATAATTAATTGAATATTTTGAAAAGTGCTGCAAAGGTAGTCGTTTTAATTTCTATTATTTTATTATATTTTTTATAAAATCCAAAACCAATCGCGTCTGCTTGGAGCGACCAAATAACTGTTTGTAATAATGTGGTGGATCGGTGCACGATCGGCATGAGGTTTCCCGAAGACGCACGAGCCACCATGCGGCGACAGTCTTCTGTTAGGGGCAAGATGATGCCAGACGCGTTTTTGTTACGATTCATTATACGATATATTATTAAACCCGTTCAAACAATTGTGTTCCCTTTTGTTACCCGAGACACTACAGTTTTCAGAAGTGGGATTACTGAATTCGCACGGACTAATGATATTGGAAAATTTAATGAAAGAGATTTCGATTGTTCGAGAAGCGTGGACAGTCTATTACGCAATATTCGCGAAAGTTCGTTTTGTGCATTGTGCCCGTTCAGGTCGATGGTGATATATAAATTTATCGTGATTCGTATTTTGACATTTATTGAAATATTAACACGGCAAAATGAGTAGTTTACGGGAAATTCCGGGAATGCACGAAAATATTTCCGCGGCATCGACGAAAGCGATCAAAGTTTTCCATAACCTCGTCTTCGGAAATGAAGGCGATCGAAAAAACAGAAGTCGCCTCAGAGAATTTTCGGGATTTGAATTCGCGGTGGATTCTAATGAATATAAAGAAAAGGTTACGTGGGTGAAAAGTACATTTACCGCTGGAGATTTAACGGCGATTTGCAATATATTAAGATTAGACTATAACGGTGATGTAGATACTGTGGCACACAGAATTTGTAAACATTTAACGAATTTAGAACTACTAAATGAAGTGCTGAGAGGAGATGAGACAGAGGAAGAGGATGAAACAGAGGAAGACGAAGGAAGTGAGTCGGAACAAAGCGTGGAACGATCGGAAGTGCCAGTGATGCCCAAATTTACGCTAAGTTTTCGCGATATAGAAGATACCATACGGTCGTTCAGTGGTGATAATGAGTATCCCGTGGAAACATGGTTATCAGATTTTGAGGACAATGCTACATTATTTGGCTGGACTGAAATACAAAAACTATTATTTGCCAAAAAATCTTTGTCAGGTCTTGCGAAGTTATTCATACAGGGTGAACGGGATCTCACCTCATGGAGGAAATTTAAATCGCGTTTGCTGGGCGAGTTTTCGCGGAAAATAACCAGTGCCGAGTTGCATCAAAAACTTTATAAACGTAAAATTAAACGTCACGAATCCGTACAGGAATACTTTTTAGCGATGAAAGAGTTGGCTTCTCGCGGTAAAATTGAAACAGCAGCTCTCATACAGTATGTGGTTGACGGCGTTACGGATGACCCGAGTCGAAAGGCTTTTTTGTACGAAGCTCGTAACCTAAAAGAATTAAGGGACAAATTGGTAATCTTTGATAAAGTTAGAGTGGGGGGTTCTCAACCCGGAGGATGCCCATCGAGTCGTACGGAAATGGCGGGTAAGGCAGTATCCACGAATCGAGCGTCATCGTCGATCGGTGAAACAAAAGGAGACGCAGTGCGCAGTGGTGTTTTGCGTTGCTACAACTGTAACGAGACGGGCCATATGATGTCAGCGTGCCCGAAGCCGAAACGCGAAAGAGGTTCGTGTTACACCTATGGGGCGGCGGATCATCAGAAACGGTCTTGTCCTCGCCGGAAGATTGCAGCGCAACCACGACCTACGTCAACAGTCGAAGACAAGACGACTCGTTTAGTCGAAACAAATGACGCGTTAATTCCTTCCTATACTGTATCCGTGAATTTAGACATTGGCGACATGATAGCGGTGTTGGATACTGGCAGTCCTGTTTCCTTATTAGCCGAAGCGCAAATACCGACTAATATGACTATAGATCCTTATCTAGGTAATTCGACATTTGAAGGAATCAATAAAAGTCCGATTAATATTTTGGGACGGTTAAAGCAAAAGGTTAGGGTACAGGATTGCGAAGTTTTTATCGATTTTCTTATAGTACCTCGAATGACTATGTCTTGCGAATGTCTGTTAGGACGAGATTTTATTGCGCACGACAGTATTGAAGTTCAATTTGGGAAAACAGTTAAAATTAGTAAAAATAAAAATAGTGCAGAAACCGATTCTGCTATATTTGAGATATTACAGATAAACGTAAGCGATAATGAATCGACAAATAATTCTATTGACCTTAAGATAAATGAACAATTAGATTGGGAAACTCAGGTTAAAGTGAAGACTGTTATTCGGGATCGGTATGAAAATTCGTCACGTCCAGACTCGCCTATTGTTAAGTTAGAAATGGAACTGATACTTAAGCCTAACCATCGTCCGTTTTACTTTAATCCGCGACGTCTTTCTTACACTGAAAAACTAGCGGTAACGGAAATTATACAAGATCTATTAAATAGGAAAATTATTCGACCGAGCAACTCACAATATAGTAGTCCAATTGTATTGGTCAGAAAGAAAAATGGACAAATTAGAATGGCGATAGACTATAGAGAGTTGAATAAAATTACGCTACGGGATAATTTTCCAATTCCTCGTATAGAAGACCAAATAGATTGTTTACGCGGTAAGAAATTTTTCACTCAGCTTGACTTAAAAGATGCTTTTCATCATATTAAATTAAAAGAATTGTCTATTGAATATACCTCTTTTGTAACGTTTATGGGCCAGTATGAGTATACACATATGCCTTTCGGATTGTCCAACGGACCATCATTTTTTATGCGCTATATTAATACAGTTTTTCGTCCGCTTATTGATCGCGGGGAAATACTTATTTATTTGGACGATATACTAATAGCCACTGAAACTATAAGTGACAATTTAGAAATTTTAGATAAAGTCTTACAAATTATGGTTGATAATTGCTTAGAATTAAAATTTTCGAAATGCGCGTTCTTGCTGACCGAGATAACCTATTTGGGATATAGAATAAGTGAGCAGGGTATACGACCAAGTACTGATAATATTAGCGCGATATCGGATTATCCTATTCCGAGAAGTTGTAGAGAGGTACAGAGCTTCTTAGGTTTGACTTCATATTTCCGCAAATTTATTCGCAATTTTGCTACTATAGCTAAGCCTCTGTATGATTTGTTAAAGGCAAAGACAGATTTTAAGTGGAATGACGAATCATTAAGTGCTTTTGAAAAGTTGAAACGTTTACTCACATGTGAACCTACCTTATCTATTTATTCGGTTTCAGCCGAAACTGAACTGCATTGTGATGCTAGCATACACGGATATGGATCTGTGTTGCTACAAAAACAATCGGATGGGAAATTTCACCCTATTTCATATTTTAGTAAACGAACATCTCAAGCTGAATCGCGCTATCACAGCTTTGAGCTTGAAGCATTAGCCATTGTGTACTCGCTCGAAAGGTTTAGAATTTATCTGCAGGGGATTAAATTCAAGATAGTGACCGATTGTAACAGTCTAAAATTGACACTAGAACGCAAAGAAGTCAATCCTCGTATATTGAGATGGTCTTTAGTACTACGAAATTTTGACTACACATTGGAACATCGTCCAGGCGAGCGTATGCAGCATGCGGATGCTTTAAGCCGAAATTACTCTGTACTCATAATTACGGAAAACAGTTTCGAAAGAAATCTATCCATTTTACAAAATTTAGACCCAGAAATCGTTAGTATTAGAACTAAGTTAGAACAGACTGAGGATAAATTTTTTGAACTTAGCAATGGATTAGTTTACAGAAAAATGCAAGGCAAATTATTATTTTATGTTCCATCTTCCATGGAGAACAATGTAATTCGAGCTAGTCACGAGCAAGTTGGCCATCAAGGCATAAATAAGACCTGCGAATATTTGAGTCGCGTATATTGGTTTCCACGTATGAAACAGAAAGTGCAACATTTTATTGAAAATTGTATTAAGTGCATAACTTATTCTATTCCAACTCGTATCGAGGGCAATCTACATTGTCCAGATAAAGGTGATCTCCCATTTGATTGCATTCATCTCGATCATTACGGTCCCTTAGAGCGAACAGGACATCGTCAAAAATATATTTTCGAAATAATAGATGCCTTTACAAAATTTGTTAAATTTTACCCTGTTACGTCTACGCGTGCAGACGAAGTGGTCAAACATTTGAAAAATTACTTTACTGTATATAGCGTATCAAAGAAAATTGTAAGTGATAGAGGCAGTGCGTTTACCTCATTAAAGTTTAAAGAGTTTTTATCGCAATATGGAATTCGACATATTTTAATAGCAACAGCTACGCCTCATGCGAATGGGCAAATCGAACGTATAAATAGATCGTTGACACCTATGCTAGCGAAACTAACCCAAACTCAGGGTAACTGGAATAACGTCTTAGTCGATGTTGAATTTGCACTTAATAATACGGTAAATCGTTCTACCGGAGATACTCCTGCGCGATTACTTTTTGGTACCAATCAAACAGGACGTGTTAATGATGAGTTAAGAGTCATTTTAGAAGAACAATACAGAGTAGATAGAGACTTAAACGCAATAAGAGCAAAAGCTGTTACGCGAACGCAAGCTAGTAGTGCGTATAATAAACAATATTATGATAAAAAACATAAGGTTCCTACTAAATATGAGTTAGGCGATTATGTAGTCATTAAAAATGTAGATGTTACACCTGGTGTAAATAAGAAACTTTTACCTAAGTTTCGAGGACCGTACATTGTAAAACGAGTTTTAGACAATGATAGATATGTTGTTTGTGATCCTGAAAATGATCAACTAACACAGATACCTTTTGAAGGAGTTTGCGCAACCGAAAACATGAAACGTTGGTTTCATGGAGAATATAATTAGACATATATTATTAATTTTGGATGATATTATTATTTTTAGAATATTGTTTAGTTTAATATATTGTTTTTTAGTATATGTATATCTTATGTTACCTATTATGTTACGTTACTTATGATACTTATGTTACTTATACCCATTATGTTACTTATGATACCTTACGTACAAATTATTTGTTCATTATGTTACCTATAATACTTTATGTACAATTTCGTTTAATACTGTTATGATTGAGGTCAATCATCCGTCAGGATGGCCGAACTGTGGTGGATCGGTGCACGATCGGCACGAGGTTTCCCGAAGACGCACGAGCCACCATGCGGCGACAGTCTTCTGTTAGGGGCAAGATGATGCCAGACGCGTTTTTGTGCGCGCTTTATGTTACGATTCATTATACGATATATTATTAAACCCGTTCAAACAATTGTGTTCTCTTTTGTTACCCGAGACACTACAATAATAATAAAAAACAAACCAACCGCGTCTGCGTGGAGCGACCAATAATTGTTTTTATAAAACAAACCAACCGCGTCTGCTTGGAGCGACCAATAATTGTTTGTAAAAATATAAAACAACCGCGTCTGCTTGGAGCGACCAATAATTGTTTGTAAAAACAAACCAACCGCGTCTGCTTGGAGCGACCAATAATTGTTTGTAAAAATATAAAACAACCGCGTCTGCTTGGAGCGACCAATAATTGTTTGTAATATAAAAATAAAACAACCGCGTCTGCTTGGAGCGACCAATTCTTTCCAAAAAAGAAACAAACCAACCACGTTTGCTTGAAGCGATGGGTAGACCTACAAAACATGCATCCCGTATGAGGAAGTATCGTGCGAATGAATCAAACGACGCCACGCAATTACGTCGGTACAAAAATTGCAAAAGAAATACAGAGAAACGATGTCATGAAACTATTAACGAACGCCATTTGAGATTATCTGCAATGCGAAAATATATGCGTTCAAAATTATTGCGTGAAACGATAGAGGAGAAGATACGTCGCCTAACCATAATTTATAATCGTTTAAAGAACGAATCTGTCGAAGAACGATCACGTAGATTGCGATTAATCCATAGACGCTTAGCGAACGAATCTGCTGAGAAACAATCACGTAGGCTGAGATTAATCCACAGACGCTTAGCGAACGAAACTGCTGAGGAACGATCACGTAGATTGAGATTAATCCATAGACGCTTAGCGAACGAATCTGCTGAGGAACGATCACGTAGATTGAGATTAATCCACAGACGCTTAGCGAACGAATCTGCTGAGAAACGATCACTAGGCTGAGATTAATCCACAGACGCTTAGCGAACGAAACTGCTGAGGAACGATCACGTAGAATGAGATTAATCCATAGACGCTTAGCGAACGAATCTGCTGAGGAACGATCACGTAGATTGAGATTAATCCACAGGCGTTTAGCAAACGAATCTGCTGAGAAACGATCGCGTAGGCTGAGATTAATCCACAGGCGTTTATGCAATCAATGTATTGAAGAACGTTCACATCGTCTAATGCTCATTAAAAATCGTAATCGTGAAGTATTGTTAAGGGAAAATACCGAAACAAAAAATACACGTTTAAGAAATATGCGCGAAGTAGCTAAAAACCGACGGAAAGAACGTTTTCTCCAGGAAGACTACTTTCAATCGGCTATTAATATTTTTGCTGATGTACCGTGTGCAGTGTGTTGCAAGACTTTATATCCGCAGCAACGTTACACTTTACACACGCAGCCTTTGTCTGGTCTAATTCCTGCAAATCTAATCGAATCAGAGAAGATAACAACATGTTCTCGTTGTCTAAATCATCTTAAAAAACACAAAGTTCCATCACAGGCATTTTGGAATAAAATGGAACTAATGTCTGTACCTCAGGAAATAGCAGATTTATCGGAAATCGAGAAACGAATGTTGTGCAGAATAGTGCCGTTTCTAAAAATTATGAAAATTCAGAATCGCTTCAGTCAGGATTGGTGCAAAGGTCAGGTAGTCCTATTTGCTCGCGATGTGTTCGAAGTAGCCGAGCAACTTCCAGTCCAATTAAACCAAACCGGTATAATGATTGTAGTTGAAAGTTACGAAAATTTGGAGCGACAGCGACAATTAAAAATTGATGTCGGAAAGCTTCGGGTAGCCTTACAATGGCTATTACAAAATAATGCTTTGTACAAAGACGTACAACCATGTTTTTCAAA
The DNA here is from genome assembly GCF_907164935.1 of Osmia bicornis bicornis. Lineage (NCBI taxonomy): Eukaryota > Metazoa > Arthropoda > Insecta > Hymenoptera > Megachilidae > Osmia > Osmia bicornis. Next base: position 11,622,051 of record NC_060220.1, read on the forward strand.
CATTACCAGTAATATTTTCGAAATAGCTCATGTCATTGAACAGCCGGCTATTGTAACAGAGGAAATTGAAGTTGCACAAAGAAATACTGAACTAAACAGTAGATTTGTAGACGTTGGTCGAAATGTAGCTATTTTACGAGGCACGTTTCATCAAGCTAGCGATCGCTTCGGTATCGAATCTCGTGGTAAGCAATGTACTGGCATAGCTGCAGTTGCATGTGTTGCGTTTCATTCCCTAGATCCTAGTACGTGGTGTACTAGTGATGTCGATTATGTGGTTATAATAGGAGATAAATATTATCGTGATTGCATTGAAGCGCGAAGTATTCCTAACCCCAACGAAATCAATGTAGACTATTTAGCTGCAACTGAATTATTGCCACACGTAACATATAATAATAGGCGAGTCAATATCAACGTTGACTATGAAATGTTGGTAAATGGTCACATTGATATTGATAACGGTGTTGAGGGATTTCCAAATTTAAAAAATGGTTTGATTACATTTTTTCAACGGTATATGTACGGAATTCTTACCGCGAATCTTACATCAATAGCTGTATCATGTAGCAACCAATCGGAGACCACCTGCTATTGGTTGTTTGATTCCCATGCAAGAGGCCCAAAAGGATATAAAGCACCGTTACGGGGCGCCTCATGCTGTATGAAATTTACTACTATTGATGCTTTACACGCCACCTTGCGTCGTAATTTGTATGCGAAAGATGGCAACAGTAATGTATTAAATATCTACTCATTAACACCTGTAACAATTGCATCCGAGAGAAATAGATCTTCACTGGTAGAAAGAATGCAACATCTATCGGTTGCGACCCCACGAAATGAATCCAACGGAACACGAATTATTTTCGAAACAAGCATGCTACGTTCGATTGACGAAGGTGTTCCCAACATCGATAATATCGTCTGTATCAACAACAATAATAATAATAATAACGCCGAAAATGACCCGATACAACTGGCTAATATACATAGAAAAACAGCGCCTCCTTTGAACCTAGAGAGGGAGAGAAGAATTGAAGAACTGTGTTGGTACTTCCTGTTTCCAGATGGAAAAAATGGATTCAGAGAGCATCGTGACATCCCAATAACACCATTAGATTACTTCCAAGCACGTATTCTGAGCAATGACAAACGGTTCCAACGAACAGATTATCTGTTCTTCGCATTATCTGTGGTTGAATATTACCGCGCAAAAGCTAGCATTTCAGTGTCATGTAGAATGCGCCAAGGTGAATATACTCCAGAGGGATTAGTAGACAACATACATCTCTGTTAGAGTGTCACGCGTTCAAACAGCGCGGGCGTTATGACGTCGCGTCATTTCAATTGTCCACGTTTCTTTTTTGTTTTTTGAAGAGACCGGAGAATTGAACCAGTCTCGTTCACGTGCACGCACGATGCACACCGCATTTTTTTGTGTAACTACCATTTAATAAAGTAAGCCTGTTTAAGGAACTGTACATATTCAATCCGAGGCACCCGAATCCTTACACCCACCGACGTGCACAACAGTTTTGGCGACGAGGATGGGATTCGGGTGTCCGTAGAAGTACGCCGGGAATGCGTAGTACAGTGATCTAGTACAAAGGACAATTTACATGTATATATATATTTTTTATTTTAAGTGAAAAGTACAATTTACGTAGTGTCTCTAAGTGTTAAGTACAATTTACGTAGTGTTTCAAGGTGCAGAACGAATACAGTGTATAGTTTTTTTTGGTGGACCAATACTGAAACAGTGGGTACAATTACAACAAACGATGACGGAAGTGGTATTACAAGGCACTTTCAGCATCGATACGTTCGATCCAGCGGTTACAAACTGGAAAAGATGGTTGCAGCGATTTGAGGGCGCCGTAACAGTCTTCAAGGTACCTGACGACCAAAAGGTGGCCTACCTTTTACATTTCATAGGACCTGTGGCTTTCGATATGATCTGCGATAAGCTATCGCCGGCCGACCCGTACAAACAAACGTATGCAAATATCACGGCTAAATTGGAAGACTTCTACGCACCAACCCCACTAGAGATTGCGGAAAATTACCGTTTTCATTTGCGAAAGCAAACGGAAGGAGAAACGATACAATCCTTCGTGGCGGCACTACATAAATTGAGTGTTAATTGCAATTTCGGGGCCTACCAAAAGACGGCTTTGAGAAACCAATTTGTGTTCGGCTTAGCCAGCAAACGGGCATAAGCACGCCTGTTAGAAACAAAAGACTTGGATTTCGATAGAGCCGTTCAGATCGCTACCTCGATGGAATTGTCCGAAAAAGACGCTACGCAGCTGCAATCAGGGGTGGCTAAAGTGGATTACACCGGTTCGGTGCAGATCAGGAAACCGGCTAGAGACAAAAGATACAATACGCCAGCGAAGAAACCGGCACCGATGAAGTCAGATGTTCAATCGCGCCCCGCGTCGTCGAAGACCCCACATACAAACGCACGAGCGGCAACAAACGTTGTTTGTTTCCGGTGCGGCGCAAATCATTTGGCCACCCATTGCAGCCTGGATCGGGGCATCCGGTGCAGAAACTGTGGTATTGCAGGACATTTAGCCAAAGTATGCAAAAAAGCAAAAGCCAATACGAAGCAACTGGAGGAAATTCTGCTGGTCGAGCACCTACAACATCGGCAGGGATACTACGTCACCCTAACAGTCGAGAATACACCGGTGAAGTTCGAAGTAGACAGCGGAGCCGCAGTAACCATCATCAGTAAGCGAATGAGTTTCCGAATAAAGTTCTAAGGTGTACTGCACTTAAATTACAAACATTTTGCAAAACGATCGTGGATATCGTAGGGATGTACAGCGTGCAAGTCCGATATCGAAGTATTGTGAAAAGATTAAATGTATACGTCGCGAATGTAGACCGGAAACCGCTATTAGGTCGAGAATGGATCCGGCAGCTCAAGATTTCGTTAACGGAAGAAATTGCACACGCGACCGCGATCTCGCATAATGAAGTAGACACAATTTTAAAGAATTACCAGGGAAAACTGGATCCGACCAGTTCAAAGATTCGTGGAATCCAAGCGCGGCTTACATTAAAGGAAAATGCGAACCCGGTTTTTGTCAAAGCGCGTACCGTACCGTTCCGTCTGGCTGAGTTGGTAACGAAAGAAATCGATACGTTAGAAAAAGAGGGAATACTCGAGAAGGTAAACGCGTCCGAGTGGGCTACACCCATTGTCCCAGTTCTAAAAAAGAATAATACAATTAGAATGTGCGGCGATTTCAGCGTAACTTTAAATAAGCATTTAGTCGTAGACGAGCATCCGCTCCCAACAATCGACGAATTGTTTGCAACCATGGCCGGCGGAGATAAATTTTCGAAAATCGATTTACAACACGCGTATTTACAATTAGAAATTCGTCCCGAGGACCGCGAACTGGTAACGTTAAATACACACAAAGGATTATATAGATGCACCAGATTACTGTACGGCATTGCAAGCGCACCCGCAATTTGGCAAAGACAAATGGAAAATTTGCTACGAGACATTCCGGGAGTCTCAGTGTTCATCGATGATATTCGAATTACCGCTCCAAATGATAAAGTTCACTTGCAACGCCTAGAACAGGTATTAACTAGATTAGGCGAAGCAAATATCCGAATCAATACGGAAAAATCCGAATTTTTCAAGAATTCAATCGAATACTGCGGGTACAGAATTGATAAACAGGGTATTCACAAAACAAAAACAAAAATGGACGCGATTGATAAGATGCCGCGACCGCGAAATATAACGGAACTACGAGCGTTCATTGGATTTGTAAACTATTACGGCAGGTTTATAGAAAACTTAAGCTCGTTACTTTCCCCCCTGTACGAATTATTGAGCGACCGCGTGCCATTTAAATGGACGAAGGAATGCGAAAAAGCGTTCTTAGATGCTAAATGTCAATTCAAAAGTAACAAAGTCCTGGCGCATTTCAATCCGCAACTACCGTTAATTGTAGCTACCGACGCTAGTTCATACGGTGTCGGAGCAATACTCTCGCATAAATACCCAGATGGATCGGAACGGGTTCTGCAATACGCGTCACAAACGTTGTCGAAAACCTAACGTCGATATTCACAAATCGACAAGGAAGCCTACGCAATCATCTTTGCAATTAAAAAATTCCACCAATATCTTTACGGGAATCATTTCACTCTGTACACCAACCACCAACCGTTAGTACAAATATTTTCGCCAACTAAAGCACTGCCCGCTTACAGTGCCATGAGAATGCAACATTATGCATTATTCTTACAAGGGTTTTCTTTTAATATTAAATACAAAAATACGAAATTACACAGTAACGCGGACGGTTTATCGCGTTTACCCGTACGAAACGAAACTGATTTCGAGTATGACGTGGTGGATGCTCACGAGTTAAATAGCATAAATACTTTACCGGTTACAGCCGAGGAAATAGTGAAAGAAATAGAAACAGACGATAAATTACACAAAATTAAAGTAGCATTACAAAGCGGGAAGCTGCTATTCGCCCGCGACCGATTCAATGTTAACCAAACAGCGTATAGTTTACAACAAGATATCATTATGGTCAACGATAAGGTGTTTATTCCCGGAAAATTACGAAACAGAATACTACAAGAATTACATTCAGGGCATTTTGGCGTAATTAGAATGAAACATTTAGCTCGAGGAATATGTTGGTGGCCGGGGATAGATCGAGATATAGAAAACGTCACTAAAAATTGCGTACACTGTAATAATAATAGAAACAATCCGGCAAAAGTGGACACACATTGTTGGGAGCCTACGAATACTGTTTTCCATCGTGTACATGTTGATTACGCCGGTCCTTTCTTAAACCATTACTTCTTCGTGCTGGTCGACTCATTTTCAAAGTGGCCAGAGGTTCGAATAGCTAAAAATACATCATCAAGAACTACAATAGAAAAATGTAGGGAAATTTTCAGTACATTCGGTATCCCGCGAATTATGGTGATGGATAATGGTACTAGTTTTCGCTCCCAGGAATTCATGTCTTTCTTGAAAACGAACGGAATTACTCCGAAATTTACGGCACCGTATAAAGCCGGGTATCCACCAGTATCAAACGCCCGTATCGTATCACCGTTCCGAACCCTTTTGAATAGGCAGACGTTGCCTCGTTGCATGCAACGGCATGCTGCGGCGCGGACAACATTTCTTCGTTTGTTGATATAAACGGTTAGGCAATAGGACTGGGCCACTACAGACGAGGAGTTTCGTTTTGCTGCGTGGCGTTCCAAAGGAACGGAGGCAACGGATCCATCCGAAAAATTTGTCGATTCTTTGCTGTTGCATCGAAGGAAAGGTTCATGCGTTGGCACTTGACATAGCGTTTCGTGCCGTCACTTGGGTTTCAATTTATTTGAAATCTTGCGGTATTATTGGATTCATTTCAAAAGCGATGAAATTATTTACGAATTTAATCTAATTTAATTTAGACAAATTTTATCGTCTAAATATATTTAAACAGATCAATTATCTTCGGTGCTACGCTGTACATAAAAGAGCAATGTTAATAATCACCTGTGTGATTATTGAAAAAGGACAATGTTAATTTTCCAGAGATTTTTCCGTTGCCGAGTATCGAAAGTTCTATTGGTCTGTGGTACGGAGGCGAAGGAACGGGCCGATCCGAAAATTGTCGGTTTCTTGTCGTTCAAAGGATTGGTTCGGAAACCACTTGAAACGTAAAAACAACATACCCAGGCGAAGGCCCGAAATGCTATGTCAAGTGGAAACATGACACTTGAGGCACGAGATAATATGATTTGGAATTCGATACATCAGTGAGATAATACTAATGCAACGACTGAACTTTGTTATTTTTCATTTTTTTCTTAAAAAACTGTTACCAAGATATTTGTGACGTTTTTCTGATTAAAATGATACCAAACACGATATGGTTTGGATAATTACACTAAAGAAACAGCATGCAGCAAATCGAAACTTCTCGCCTATAGGAGTTTATTTCAAGACACGAAGAACTATTGTCCGAGCCGTAGCACGCCGTGGCATGCAACGAGGCAACGTCTGCCTATTCAAAAGGGTTCGGAACGGTGATACGATACGGGCGTTTGATACTGGTGGATACCCGGCTTAACCCGTCGACAAATGGACAGGCGGAGCGTTTCGTCCAAATGTTAAAAATTGGTATTAAAAAGAACCTAGAACAAAAACAAGCAACAGAAGAAAATATTCACACTGCGTTACAACAATTGTTACTCCATTACCGAACGACTGTACATGCGAATACAAATGTATCCCCAGCGGAAGTAATGTTTTCAAGGAAAATAAGAACGCGTTTAGATTTAGTTTTGTCGGCCAAGCAGCAACCGCGTTCAGATGTAAATACAGATAAGCGAGTGCGTGAGCTTGAGAGGGGAGAGAGAGTGCAGTGTAGGAATTATTTTGGATCAAAGAAATGGTGTTTCGGAGCAGTCAAACAGCGTATACGAAAGCTGAATTACGAAATCGCATTGGACGACGGGCGAACGTGGAGGCGCCACATAAACCAGATACGAAAAATCGGCCGGGGTACGCAAGTTCAAGCCAATGATGACTGGAACTTCGACTACAAACCACCGGAAGATCCGGAAACCGCGCAACCGCAGAGTGAGGAGCAGAACGGTCCTCAAGATCCCCCAGAACAGATGAGGGATACGGGAACGCTAGAACGACACATGCAAAATCGAAGACCGCCCCAGCGATACGGCGACGTTTATGTACATTAGAATTTTTCCTCTCAAGGGGAGGGGGTGTTAGAGTGTCACGCGTTCAAACAGCGCGGGCGTTATGACGTCGCGTCATTTCAATTGTCCACGTTTCTTTTTTGTTTTTTGAAGAGACCGGAGAATCGAACCAGTCTCGTTCACGTGCACGCACGATGCACATCGCATTCTTTTGTGTAACTACCATTTAATAAAGTAAGCCTGTTTAAGGAACTGTACATATTCAATCCGAGGCACCCGAATCCTTACACCCACCGACGTACACAACAATCTCACAATGAGAAACATAAGAGGATCGGCATCATACTGGAAACGATGCTGTTCGGAATTAATCGCCATGGTCCGAAGTCTTGGACCGCCCACATGGTTTGCTACGTTCTCTTGTAATGATCTGAATTGGCCAGATATGTTGAAGGCATTACTACTATCCGAAGGTCAATCAACGACCGACCTTGAAAACCTAACGTTTGCAGATCGACTACAATTGGTTCAGAGACACCCGGTAGTTATCGCAAGACAATTTACGTTACGCGTAAACGCGTTAATGCAGTATATAAAAAACTCGCAATGCTTAGGCGGCGTTGTTACCGATTTTTGGTATAGAATTGAATTTCAAAATCGGGGAAGTCCACATTTGCACATGCTTATTTGGTGCGCAAACGTACCTGATTTCCTTACCAACGAAGGCCAAAATGTTATTGAGAAAACTGTATCTTGTTCATTATTGGACATCGAAAATCACGATATGAACGATATAGTTCAAAAAGTCCAAATTCATAAACATTCTCATACATGTTACAAAGATCGTAATAATCGTTCTTGTCGATTTGGATTCCCCAGACCGATAAGTGAAAGAACGATGTGCTTAGGCCCAGATGACACACTTGCCAACAACGGGCGTTTCTGCGTACTTAAAAGAACCGCAAATGAAGTTATGGTGAATAATTACAACCCAACTCTTTTAAAGCTTTGGAAAGCAAACATGGATATTCAACCATGCGGAAATGTTACAGCCGTCGCATATTATATTGCTAAATACGCAAGTAAATGCGAGCCGCAGGACACAGGAAATATTATTAAAGAAGCCGTTTTACGAGCGAAATGCCGAAACGATACCATCCGAAATCAATTATTTTCGGTATCTATGGCAATTCTATCTCAACGTATGGTCAATGCTATAGAATGTGCTTATCGATTATGCCATCTGCCTCTTAAAATGAGCTCGCGAAAAGCTGTATTTATAAACAGCTGTCGGCCTGAGCAGAGATATAGAATTCTGCGATTTGAAGAAAATGGAACATCATTTTTCAATAACATATTCGATCGTTACGTAAAGAGGCCAGACAACCTAGAGAACTTGAGTTTAGCCGAATTTGCTGTCCGATATGAAACAGTTTCAAGTAATATATGGACAGAAGAGGATGGCGACGCAGAACTTAGAACTGACGATGAAGAAATTTCGAGATCGAAGTTTATAAAATTGAAGGACAATACCCGAATGCGAATAAGAAATAAACCAGCTGTACTCCGCCACCGATATTATACCCTGAACAGTGATAGAGAAGGATACTTCTACAACTTAATAGTGTGTCACATTCCATTTCGGGATGAAAGTACACTTATGTCCGAAAACGAATCTTCGGAACAATGTTTTCTTCGACGGCAACACGAGTTGAAACCTATGTTGGGTAACGCAACCGTCGAACAATTTACTCACGCAGAGCAAATTATTGAAGCGGCGCTCGCCCAAGCTGTTGATTTGAATGTTGTACATGAAGAAGAAACTAATGAACATTTAAGAGATCCAGTCGGAATTCATGCCGACGAAACAATATATTATGATCAAGGTGATTTATATGAAGATCAACAGCAAGAAACAATTGCAATGCCAGAAGACGTGTTCCTTAATAGTATTCGAAGTCTTAATATTCAACAGAAAGACTTATTAAAATCAGTTTCCGCAGTAATTGAGAAAGATATTAAAAAAAACGCTGTTGAAAATCCGGAACAAATGTTGCTTTTTATTACCGGAGGAGCTGGCAGTGGCAAATCGTTTATTTTAAAATTACTTGTTGAACACGTTAAACGCTGCTATAATCCTACAGTTGATATGATGATAAAACCATCTTTCATCGAAGTAGCTTCTTTGACTGGCGTCGCTGCCCGTCAAATATTCGGAAAAACTCTGCATTCCTTGTTCTCGTTGCCTATTGAAAAAGGTACTGCCATGACCTATCGACGACTGACAGGACAGAGGCTCGAACAGGAGAGACGAAAGTGGCGTCATACAAGGTGGTTGATTATCGACGAGATATCAATGGTATCTTATGAGAATTTGCGAATAATTCATTTAAGATTGCAAGAATTCAAAACAAATGATAAACTATTTGGTGGCGTAAATGTACTTCTCTTTGGCGATATCATGCAGTTGCCCCCAGTAAAAGGACACTGGTGTTTTGTACAGCCACATTGGTGTAGTGCAGAAATTAATTTATGGCATCAATTTTCATTCTGCGAACTCACCATTAATATGCGACAAAGAGATGACGTTGAGTTTATCGATTTATTGAATAACCTTCGGTTTGGGGAAGTGACAACTTCTCAACTGGAAATATTATGCGAACGAAGAAGGGTTCCTCTAACCGGAGAGTTCGAGGATGGTGCAGCAGTAAGAATATTCCCAACGATAAAATTAGTGGATGAATATAATTCAAAAATGACTGATGAATTAGCAAAATCACATCGAATGTACGTCATTGATGCAATAGACGAATCCCGTGAGGCAGCTACATATGGAAAAAGGCCACCAGAAAATGTCATACCTGCAAATGTAAATAATTGTGGCGGACTGTTACATACAATAACGTTAACTGAAGGATCGCGAATCATGCTGCGACGAAATATATCAATTTCTGATGGTTTGATAAACGGTGCAATGGGAATAGTGAAGAAATTTACATGGCCGGCACTTCGAAGAGATCAACTAGAACAAGGAGAGTTGCCGGACGCGGTACTTATAAAATTTGACGACGAGTCCATTGGAAATAGATTTAAAGATATCGACGGTTACATCCCAATATCTCCAGTTGTAGCAACGTTTCAGGCGACGAAAGGTTATGGGGACGTCGAGCGCAGAATGTTACCACTTATTCTAAGTTGGGCAGTAACGGTGCATAAATTACAAGGGACAACATTAAACAAAGCTGTAATTGATCTTGGCAAAAAGAATTTTGCAAAAGGCCAAATTTACGTCGCTCTTAGTCGTGTCAAAAGTTTAGATGGTTTTGCTCTATCTGATTTAGCACCAAACAAAGTCTTCGTTAAACCGCATGACGAAAGAGCACTCGCAGAAATGCAAAGATTACGACGGTTACTTTTGCAAAGAAACAGTCCAAATCAGCTTCCAGCGACTGATACGTGAAGAAGGAAGCTAACCCTTCTTTTAGCGACCAACTGATAGAGAAAATGACGAAGTCTATTTTTTTTTTCATTTCACGGAAAATGTTGAAAAGTCACAATCGGTATATTCCCTGTAGAATAAACGCCGAAAAAAATATAAATGAAGCAGTACAATTTTTTTGCAACAAAAATTGACAGAAATGAAAAAATGAAAAATGCTTTCTTAACAAGACCAATCGGGAGACATACTTTAGAAGATACAAAAGGTTTCGTTCCAATTGGTCCATCCGTCAGGGAGTAATCGGCGAACAAACATTTAGAAAAAAAAGTCATTAGGAATGAAAAAATGCAAAATATTTTTTTTATGGGACCAATAGGGAGTTATACTCTATAAGACGCGAAAAGTTTCATTCTGATTGGTCCATCCGCCTCGGAGTAATCGGCGACCGTACGCCGCATGTACATGAAATAGTACGTTTTTTTGCAATAAAAAGCGTTAGGAGTGAAAAAATGCAAAATATTTTTTTATGGGACCAATAGGGGGTTATACTCTATAAGACGGAAAAAGTTTCATTCCGATTGGTCCATCCGTCTCGCAGTAATCGGCGACCGTTCGCCGCATGTACATGAAATAGTACGTTTTTTTGCAATAAAAAGCGTTCGGAGTGAAAAAATATAAAATGTTTTTTTAACGGGACCAATCGGGAGACATACTCTACCAGATGCAAAAGGTTTCGTTCCGATTGGTCAATCCGTCTCGGCGTAATCGGTGAACATACATAAAAAAAAAAAAAAAAATTCCTCCTTTTCGAAGTCGGATAAAAATAATACCAAACACGATATAGTTTGAATAGGTCGAGGTTATGGGGCGCTGTGAAAAATCCAGGTGGGCGCAGTCAAAACTTAGCGAAAAGAGACAAACTCAACATTCAGAATGAGGGAAGGACAGCATGACTGTAGTGCGTCTCGCTCAGCGTTTGGGCGATGTTGCCTTTTTCGCTTGCCTTCGCAGCACACTTCGAGTGACGTAATCAAGCTGACGCTTGATTCAGACTACGATTCCAAATCGGCAGCCCTTCTACTTAGACGCCACCCTATAACTACTAGCCGAACTAAATTTGTCACGTGACTTGCTCTGTAATATCCAGATAATGGCGGAACTCGTCTTTGGGAATGCTTTTACGGGAATCGGTTATTCGTCCTTATATGAGAAAATCTTGAGCTGAATAAGGGCTCATTCGAAAGAGGAAGGTTCAATAAAGGGGGCTCAACAAATCGGTTTAGTCACAAAAAATTTTAATTACCTAAAATATACTTGGATTCAGTGGGCGTATTTTCTCGATTTTTCCTCGACTTTGGACACTCATATTATTAGATATCAACACAATCTCGTTAAACCATCGGTTGAGCCCCCTGAATTGGACCTTCCTCTTTCGAATGAGCCCTCACTCAGCACTAAGTGTTCTCATATAAGGACAAATAACCGATTCCCGTAAACCCATTAATAGGCCCATTTTTGCCGGTAATGTCACCTCGCTGCATTACTCGTGTCTACCCCCTTAAGGTGATGCTAGCGTGGAAGTCGAACTTCGAATTCTGCATCGGTAAAACAGTCAACGTTTCATCGAAAGTTAGGCGGAACAGAAACTGATTTCAACGCCACCTGGATTATCGCATCCAACTCACGGCATACTATGCTACGTCACTTTTCGGATACACCTAAATGACACACGGATGCTACGATAGCTATATTATGTATGTCCCCGCCAAAGTATAAAATACGATATTGCACACATGACCTAGGAAATATATGAACGACCTAATTCCTCTAGGCAAATGTTATATATACATTTTTTGTAATATAAAATAATCAATGGAAGAATATTCCTACAAATTGAATGTCTAAAGTTAGGTTTTTTTTACATAATATGTCCCGATATTGTACTCCGAATTCCTATAAATCGAATGCCTAATGTTAGTTTATCCTTCTGTAACGACCCGATAAGAACCACAGCACCTTTTTTTCGTTTCATTTTTATAATTATAATCAAATTTTTATATTTTAAGTTTTGTACAAAAATGTTTTATTTAATTTTCATTATTCATATCCAGTATTTAATTTAATTTGTATTGTATAATAATTTTTGTAATAAATAATTTTCATTTATCGATAACTGAGTTTGATAAATAAGTCGATAAGCGTATAGTCGTAAGTAGGCCGATAAAACAGGATATCGATAAATTATCGACGTGTGACTACATGTGCGCCAGCGCAACCCCGATGATCTCGCGGTGGGGTGAGAACCTAGAGTAGGGAGGCCGCGTAGATTAAGGAGCAGGTGTACTCGGCCGTCACGTAATGGGGAATTCCAGATACCTGAAGGAGTTCTATAATGAAAAAAGCGCCAAGTCAGCAAAATCTGACTATAGAGGCGTTCCACACGATATCAGAGCAGATCTTCTCTGACTTCGGTCAAAGTACAGACAACACTCTGGAAGTAGAGGAAAGCTTGCGCTGAATTGCTTAGGCAACTATAGAGTGCGAGAATAGCTTGATCCTTCTTTTCCGGTGGTGACGTACGAGACTTCGGATCTGTGGGCACCCTACTCATGGTACGCAACGTGTTAATCAGGTGTTTCTACTAAGCCATACTCAAGTATAAAGAGCTAGCGAGGAGCGGAGCTCCTTGAAACGGCCTGTATTTAACACAGCTCTGGCCAGTCCAGAAACCGATTGCGACCTGTAGGCAAAGTCCGCTCGTGTCTGAGGGTACCGTACAAGCCACTGGAGTATAGTTTCCAGTACTTAGCGTAGTTGGCAATTGTACAGAGTGTTGGCTGTATCCGAAGATTAAGCCGCGATATTAATTATTTCATATATTAATTACTAATTCTAATTTCAAATATTAAATACTAATCATATATTTTTCACTGTATTTCATTATCTAGGGCGTACTTATTATAATTTCTTACTGTATTCCATATTCTAGCCCGCACTTATTGTACTATCAACGTTGTTAATTTTATATGAAGAAACGTATTTTATTATTGTTAATTTTATACACAAGAAAAACGTGCCGTTTCACGCGGGAGCACAAACTCTTATAACATCTCACGCCGCTCACGCTACGCGGCGCTCACATACGCAACACTCTCCCAACAACATGCAGTGACGCTCAATTAACAAAAATACACTTATACTGCGAATACAGCTAAATTTACTCACAACTCAACACGCCTCCTTAAATTTAGCTTTTCACTGTTTACATCCTTAATTTGGTTTCTTTAATTCAGACATAATCACCCTATTAAATCAAATACAGATTTAAGGCTTCTCTAAACTTCTCGAACTTAATGCGTCCTAACGACTTTGTAAGGATATCTGCAGGATTTTCCTCTGAATCAATTTTAATCACTTCAATTTCTCCATTTAAATAACTTTCATTTATAAAATGGTGGCGGGTTTCTATATATTTGGATCTTTTAGTTAAATTACCAAATTTACTTATGCTAATTGCACCTGCATTATCCTCACGAATTTGTATCGGATCTTTAATCTCTATTTCAAAATCTTTTAATAATTCTTTAATCAATTTTACCTCACTCACACATGCAGACAACGCAACATACTCTGCCTCTGTGGACGATTTTGTTACAATATCTTGTTTCTTTGACTTCCAAAATATGGTATTACCATACATTCTTATAATATATCCTGTCGTAGATTTTCTGTCAACAATATCTCCTGCCCAGTCAGCATCCACACAACAATCTATAACATTAGCATTTAAATTCCTTACATACGTTAATTTAAATTCTCTAGTGTAATACAAATACTTTAATATTCTTAAGGCATATCCATAATGGCTTTGGTCGTAAGCAGTTTTGGAACCTACTAAGGTAATTGACACCATAGCAAATATCCGGCCTGGTACTCGAACTTATATATAAAAGTGCTCCTATTAAATTTCTATACTTTATATCACTTGATGCTGACAAGGCAGGTTCACATTTAAGATTTTGCTCCATTGGAGTCGCACATAATTTTGCATCTTCAATTCCATACTTTTTAGCCAACGTTTTAATATAACTTTCCTGATCTAGTGTCATGTTTCCTTTTCCATATTCATAACTAATATTTATGTCCAAATATGTTGTTATTTTGCCCATATCTTTCATTCGAAATCTTACCGCTAACTTCCTTTTAATAGATTCTAATAATTCTCTGTCTTTACTACATATTAATAGATCATCAACAAAAATAATCAAATAAACCTTCTCGTTATTATTTTGCAGGAAATATAAGCAATAATCTATTTTGCTTCGCTTAAATCCTAATTCTCTCAAATACGCATCTAAACACTCGTACCATGTTCGTGGACTTTCGCGTAGCCCGTACAACGCCTTTTCCAATTTATAAACTCTTCCAGTATTATCGTCATACCCTTGAGGTTGTTTTACATATATCTCGGATTTTATCTTTCCATTTAGAAATGCAGATTCCACATCCATTTGGTCTAGAGTTAACCCCCTTTGAACACAATAATTTAATAAAATCTTTAATGTTTGGGTTCTAGCTACTGGAGAATATATATCCTTAATTAATTCCTCTTGTTGGAATCCTCTTACTACTATCCTAGTCTTAAATTTCCCATCCGGTTTTTTTGTATATACCCACTTTAAGTCTAATACTTTTTTATCTTTTGGCTTTTCTACAAACTTCCACGTATTATTTTTATTTAAACATTCAATCTCTTTATTCATTGCATCCATCCAATTTTCACTGTCCCTACTACTTATCGCTTCATTATAACTTTCCGGGCTATCTATGCTTACATAATTTACATAAATACAGTTGGTTATTGGATCTCCGTATCTATTAACCAGACCTCTTTTCCTCTCTGATTGTCTAGGTATAGTTTCATTTTGATTAAACTCCTGTTCGATATTTCCAATAGTCTCCTTTTGGTTAACTTCATTCTGTTCAATTTCATTTTCTATTATATCGTGTCCACTAGTTTCATCGTTGTCTTTAAATTCCACTAACCTTACATTTTCCTCTACGATTTCGACATGTTTTGCTACAATTACTTTATTATTTACCAAAACCCTATATCCTATTTCTTCGTAGCCGACTAATACTCCCAAATCCGCCTTTCTATCCCATTTACTATTCCTCTTAGTCTCAGGGACTCTTACAAAAACTCTGCTTCCATATAATTTCAAGTTGCTGATGTTGGGCTTTCTTCCCATCATAATTTCATATGGAGTCCTTTTATCCAATGTATTAGCTAACGTTCTATTTTTAAGATACACTGCTGTTTTTACTATCTCTGGCCAAAATCTATTGTGTATTTTTGCATCTGCTAACAAACATCTCGCGGTTTCCATTACCGATCTATTGTAGCGCTCGGCAGTTCCGTTCAGTTCGTGAACATACGGAGGGCATGGCTCGATGTAAATTCCTTTTTCTCTGGCAAAGTTATACATATCCCTATTCAAAAATTCTCTCCCGTTATCACATCTAATTCTCTTAGATAGCCAGTAAAATTTTCTAATTGATTAACGTAGGTTACAATACAATCATGAACTTCACTTTTCTCTTTAATAGGGTACACTTTTCCCGCTTTACTAAAATCATCGATTAAAACTAAGAAATATTTTTCTCCTTTATTTCCTACTGTCTTATGCGGTCCATTTACGTCAGCATGGATAATCTCTCCTATATCCCTCGCCCTATGTCTATTATTTTCAAAACTAGTATTAGTCATTTTATTTTGTACGCAAATACCACATTTCAAATACTCGCTCTCTAAATTACTTGGTAGTCCTTCGACTAGATTATTTCGACTTAATATATCCAAGTATTTAAAATTTACGTGTCCTAGCATCCTGTGATATTTTTCTTTCAGAGTCATACCATTATCTACGTTTTCTGTTACATAGTTTTGTTTGCTCTCGAAAATGGTATTTATCTTATACAAATTGTTTACCTTATTCGCAACTGCTATTAAATTATTTTCTTTCGTATAAATCTTTGACGTATTTCCAATTGACACGATCTTAGCTTTATTCGCGATTTTTCCATAACTCATCAAATTCCTGTCCATTTCTTTAACAAAAAATACATCCTTTAATTCAATTTCCGTTTCATTATAATTCGTTACAAATTTTGCTTTAATATCTCCTACACTAGTTGCCTTCAATGTTCGACCATCTCCCACTTTAACATTTACCGGATTATCTAATTTATTACATTTTACAAAATATTTATCGTCATTAATAATATGATCGGAACATCCGCTATCTAAAACCCATTCTAATTTATTTTCGCAATTATTCACCTCGACACTATAACCTACTCTATCTTCTACCTCGGTTGATAAGGTCATTGAGTCGTGGCTTGTAGTCTGTCGATCTTGTCGTTGTTGACCAACTCGTCCTCGTTGGCCTGCGCCTCGTCCTCGGTAAGCGCTGTTTCCTCTGCTGTAGCTGCTAACGTCTCGCTGTTGTTGGGGCTGATAACGTGCGCCTCCTCGCGCCTGCCGCTGTTGTCCTCGCGAACCTCTTCACGAATTTCCAGCTCTGTTCTGACTTGTACACTCGTACTGGTAATGGCCGGGTTTTCCGCATTGGAAGCACGTTCTGTCTCTTTTCTTTTCAGCTTTAAAAACGTTCATGTTTTCACCAGGGTTTCTTGAGTTTTTATTGTCTTCCTTTTCTCTCTCTTCGTTCATCTTGATCTTATTAATTACGTATTCGATTGTTCTCTGTCCTTCGGGTAATACGTCGACTAGGTCTCCAATGTGACTTAACGAACTTGGTAAGGTTCTTAACATATAATTTAATTTTTCTCTTTCAGTCACTGTAGCTCCAGCATTTTTCAATTCAATGATTAGTTTCTCGAAGTCACTATAGAATTCACTCGTTTCACTGTAGTCTTTCAATTTTATTGTATCCAATTTATTTCTCACACAAATTTGTAGTGCGGTTGACTCCCGCAAATATATTCTATCTAGTTTCTTGAAAATTTCAAAACTTGTCGTTTCTTCATCCACCAATTCCATTTGTTTATTTGACAAGGCACTGTAGATGTAATTCATCGCCTTTAAATCCTTTTCGTTCCACGTGGCTTCAGTTTCCGTCCCGGCTCTCTCACGCTGTATAACTGTTTCGCATTTTTTCATTTTCAGAAAAATCGTAATTCTCTTCTTCCAGATACTATAGTCTTTCCCATCGAAAATTGGTAGCGTTATTTTACACTCGTCCGCCATGTTGACTTGTCTGTTTTCTCGTTTTGTCTCTTCGATTACTCTAATCACGTTTTTCAAATTTATTATTTTTCTGGCAACTTCTACAAAACGTTTTCCAAGTTTTCCTTCTTCCACTATAACTTTACTCTTATTTACTAATTCTGAATTTTCTTCACTTTGTTCGTTTTTTATTTTTACTTTTTCCACTCTAATTTTCGAGTCACTTGCACGTGTTCCCATAACCTCTCGAACCTTTCCTTTTGTTACTAAGTCTCGAGTATTTTCGAGAATCTTACATAACCGTACTCGTGCTCAATCTCCGCGTGAACTGTCCAGCCAAACCACGCTCTGCTACCATGTTAATTTTATATGAAGAAACGTATTTTATTATTGTTAATTTTATACACAAGAAAAACGTGCCGTTTCACGCAGGAGCACAAACTCTTAAGCCGGGTATCCATCAGTATCAAACGCCCGTATCGTATCACCGTTCCGAACCCTTTTGAATAGGCAGACGTTGCCTCGTTGCATGCAACGGCGTGCTACGGCTCGGACAATAGTTCTTCGTGTCTTGAAATAAACTCCTATAGGCGAGAAGTTTCGATTTGCTGCATGCTGTTTCTTTAGTGTAATTATCCAAACCATATCGTGTTTGGTATCATTTTAATCAGAAAAACGTCACAAATATCTTGGTAACAGTTTTATAAGAAAAAAATGAAAAATAACAAAGTTCAGTCGTTGCATTAGTATTATCTCACTGATATATCCGATTCCAAATCATATTATCTCGTAGGGAATCAGTATATTACAGTATATCTAATGAAGATATAGTGATAATGATATTGTTATTAAATGTATATTACATATCTAATGCTGAAAATGTCTCGGAAACGGTGCGAGCTATGGCAAAATGTTAAAAGACCTTTTTTGTAGGAAATTCAATTTCCGACTATTTACGTTCTATGACATTTTTTGATCAGATGCGTAGTTTTCGAGATATATCGAGATATTTAAAAGTTCTGAAGCCGCACCAACATTATACGGATGAAGAAACACTGTGGTCCGTTTCCAAGTGTCATGTTTCCACTTGACATAGCATTTCGGGCCTTCGCCTGGGTATGTTGTTTTTACGTTTCAAGTGGTCTCCGAACCTATGCTTTGAACAGCAAGAAACCGACAATTTTCGGATCGGCCCGTTCCTTCACCTCCGTATCACAGCCCAATAGAACTTTCGATACTCGACAACGGAAACATCTCTGGAAAATTAACATTGTCCTTTTTTAATAATCATACAGGTGATTATTAACATTGCTCTTTTATGTACAGCGTATCACCGAAGATAATTGATCTGTTTCAATATATTTACACGATAAAATTTATCTACATTAAATCAGATTTAGTTCATAAATAATTTCATCGATTTTGAATTGAATCCAATAATACTGCAAGATTTCAAATAAATTGAAACCCAAGTGACGGCACGAAACGCTATGTCAAGTGCAAACGCATGAACTTTTCCTTCGATGGAACAGCAAAGAATCGACAAATTTTTCGGATCAGCCCGTTGCCTCCGTTCCTTTGGAACGGCACGCAGCAAAACGAAACTCCTCGCCTGTAGTGGCCCAGTCCTATTGCCTAACCGTTTATATCAAGAAACGAAGAAATGTTGTCCGCGCCGCAGCATGCCGTTGCATGCAACGTGGCAACGCCTGCCTATTCAAAAGGATTCGGAACGGTGATACGATACGGGCGTTTGATACTGGTGGATACCCGGCTTTATAACACCTCACGCCGCTCACGCTACGCGGCGCTCACATACGCAACACTCTCCCAACAACATGCAGTGACGCTCAATTAACAAAAATACACTTATACTGCGAATACAGCTAAATTTACTCACAACTCAACAAACGTTACCATTATTATTTTATATTATACTCAGATCTATCACATCCAGTTATCAGACATTCACTTACCTACTTTAATAAATCTTTAGTCTAGCACATTAAGGTTTGGATTTTACTCCTCAACCACATACCACGTGAATCCATAATCCCTAATTCTTAAGGGGGTAGACACAGTACGTGACGTCACCGATTCGGAACGTCGGTATTACAGTAGTTTTTTCGTTGGGCCTGGTGGAGCCACTTGCGTGTTTTGTTACGAACTTGAAAGGTTTAATTCTCAGCTAGCGTGTGCGCAACACGATCTAGGAAGGCAACAGCGCCTCAAGCATTTTTACAAACCCATTCAAACGCTCATCTCGCCAGAGGCATCGCCACGATACGCCTGAAGAACGAAAGCGAAACATTGGCGCGCGTTTAGAGTGAGATGTATGGTGATCATGCTATCCTTCTTTCAACCCAAATGATAGAATTGTGCCGCTCCGATAAATTCTGACTGACCAAACGCGTGGATTTTATATAGCGCACCGTAGCACTCCTCGCTGCTGAAAAATATATGCCTGCTCCGAAGGAACGGGCAATCTGAGAATTATTTTTAGAAGAAGTTATTAACTTTTTTAAATAAATGTTTTTTAATTAATAAAAGTATACAGGATACGTCATGGTACCGCAGACTATGATGCTGTTTACTTGTTCGTCCTCCATCGCCGACGCTATGATCGCCATTGCCCTTGTGTTGTCCTTGATCCATGTCTTCATTCTTCCCGCGTTGGCTCCCTGCTCGTCGGGCGGTCTCGTTCTTGAACCGTCTACGACGTCGAAAATTTCATTTGCCAGCAACACAGCAGTGAGCTGCAATTTCCATACTTGGAAATTTGTGCCGTCAAAACGCTTGACTGACTTTATTAACCCGTCATCCGGCATCTTCACCGTGCCGACAAACCGAGCCGCGAAAACCGATATAACACAGGCTAACGTCCGCCTCGATAATCGCGAAATCACCAAGTAATTGTCTTTACGTATTGTTCTGCACTCGGTGCTCGCACTTTGCCCCGACTTTCTCGGAACCTGTGACTTGCGCCACGTGCCTCGCTCGATATGCAAGATGGCCGCTCGAAGACCGTAAACTGCCGTTCCGCACGCCTTCGCCAATTACCGTTTCGCGACCACGAATCTCCTTGTCTCTCTCACCTCTCTTCCGGCTAAACAATACACCTCGTAACTAGGCCCATAACCTGTAAACGCAGCCTGTATATATTGGCCGGACAGGGAGAGGACAGTTCTAGAGACGAATAAATGATTATTCTGGATTGTTCTATGCACTACTATTTATTCAACGTATAAATTGACACGACGTTTTCTCTTGAGCGACAGACAGATCGCGACTAGTTCGCACAATTATTGCCGGTATCACGCGACCCGAAGGATCCCGCTCGGTAACGCTCGGACGAACTCGGCTGGCCCAGGGCCGCATTAAATGGGAAGACACCCCTCAACACTGTTGGTGTAGCTGTTGCTGTTGCTGCTGCTGGAGCAGCTGTTGGTCTTGCTGTTGCTGTTGGTGTTGGTGTTGGTGTTGCTGTTGTATCTGCAGCTGCATCATCTGCACTTGCGACCGCAGCTCTTGTATCCTCGTGAGTGCTGCTGCTGAAGTTGCTACTGCAGTCGCAACAACGGCGTCCGTTGAGGTTGTCTCGGAGCTTGCTGCAAGTGCAGATGATGCATTTGTTGTTGCAACTGAAACAACAACAGCAGCTGCGGTGGTTGCTACAGACGCAGCGATCTCTGTGGCTGTTGCACTTGGTTATATTGCAGCTGTGGCTGCTGCGGCGGGAGTTCTAGTTGCAGTTCCGGCTGGGGCTAGAGTTGCAACTGCGGCTCTGGTTGTTGTTTTACTTCCACTGGTTTTCCCTTGGTATGTTCTAAAAGAAAATTGAAAAACATGGATAATATGTACTGCAGAGAAATTTCAAATGTATTTATTCAGAAATTTACGAATATTCATTGACAATTACATGTATTGAACTGTATTGAATAAAAAAATACGAATAAACCAGTTCACAGAAAACCAATGTATCATGGAAGAATATTCCGGAAGACAAAAATTTTCTCCACACAAATTAGCGCACAAATATATAGGGGGTCACAAAATTATTCGCTCACCGTTTAAAACAGAATAGCTCATTTAAAATTGGACTAAATAACGTGAGGTTTCTGGAAAAACTATACAAATTAGTTTACTAAAATATGTGCTTTTGTCGTTTTAAAAAATTACAATTTATCGAAATCGGGAAAAAAATAGTAAAGGGTAATTTTTTAACTTTTTTATCTGAGCTTGCAATGAAAATTTAAAATATGACATTTGTAAATTTAAGTATGTTATATGTATACTGAAAATATCATCGGGATCGGTCAATGCACTTAGAAATTACAAGTAATTACAATTTCCGAAAATCGCGACTGTTCATCTATACATCTCTGTATACATTAAAACCTGGATATATGCAACAGGAATTGGAACCCAAAGATTGCACCAAATATCCAAGCGAGGTGTCGATTCTGTGTTTGTAAACATTGCATATATCCAAGCGAGGTGTCGATTCTGCGTCCGTACACATCGTGTATATGCAGCCGAGGGGTCGATTCTATGTTGTTTATTCTATTATTATTGTTTATTTATTCTATTGTTTATTTATTCTATTGTTTATTATTCTATTATTATTATTAGCTTGTAAATTATTCAATACAATTCTGTACAAGTAATTTTAATTACTTGTAACTTCTAAGTGCATTGACCGATTTCGATGAAATTTTCAGCATACACATAACTCATTTGAATCTACGAAAGGTATATTTTGTAACGTGGTGACACCTGTGCCCCCCCGTTACAATCGCTGCGCTCCTCCCACCTCACATCCCGCCTAAAAATGACCCTTAACCCTTCTAACACCTTACCCCTTTCCCCCGCCTGCCGGTGTCGGGCCGATGGAGGCGACGGAAAAGAGACAACAAGGATCACCCGCAAAAAGGAGCTACGAGGCCGGCGACAGACCTTCCACCCTCCCGGAGAGGAAAAGCAATGCGGGACTTCGGAAGATAGACGAAGTTTCCCAGAAGCAGATACAATGCCCACCCGGAGCCATCTGTCGCCGAGCCCGAAGACTTCAGTCCGCCCGCCACAGCAGGAGATCAGCCGGCCCCATCGACCCCGAACACCGGCCGATCGACAATCGATAACCAATCTATTCCTTTGCCAGAAAAGGCCCCCCTTCCTATTCCCCATCCCCACCCCAAAAACCGTCGCGGCCGCGACGACGAGCCGACATTGAGCCCTGGGCTATCTAATAAAGCAATTGTGAGATTCATAGAGATTTTGTAACGAGATTTTTAGAGAGTGTGCGAGTGTGAAGCATTGCGGTAAGCCCTTCCGATATCATTATACAAGTTGTGAGTGCAAGGCAACGGCGACCTTCAATTGCGAACTCGCGTATCCGCGTATCGCGCCAGTTATCCCCCGTCACATTTTCCACAGACCCTTTTTGTCTAACCCCCTAATATTCCCGTCTACCCGAATCTTCCTCACGCGTAACATGTACGAACTTCCAGAGAACCTTCCCTACCCTGAGATTTCTCCTAGCCCTCGACAATCCTCCTTGCGTACTCCCCCGCGATATTGTAAGGACGTAAGTGCCTCGAGTCCCATCCCCTGTAACGACCCCCATTCTGCCCCTTTTTCCCAATTATCGATTGCCACCGTCAGTGGCTGACGCCCAACGTTTGTAAGAGAGAATTGTAGAATTGTATAGAGTGAACCCCGAAAAGGGTCACAATTAAAAATTTTCATTATACGTTTACATAAAAAAGTTGAAAAATTACCCTTCACTTTTTTTTCTCACGGTTTCAACAAATTGTCATTTTGTAAGACCACAAAAGCACATATCTTAGTAAATTAATTTGTATGGCTTTTCAAGAAACCTCACGTCATTCGGTTCAATTTTGTGACCCACTGTATATGAGACAAAGCAAATTTCGAAACAAATATTTTTATTACAAATGTTCAGGGAATGTAATTGTCAATGACACTCGGGAAGTAAAGATGAAAAGAAACACTTACTGCGGCTTTGCGAATTCATTTCTTTACTTCGATGGTTACTACTTCGTAGCACGTTTCGAACAGGCCCTCCAAACTCCCGTATTTAATGCTGTAACTAAAATTAGTTTGGCGCAGAAAATCCAGGCGGCTCTGGTGTCGATACAAACACATATAAATGATATCGGTGAGGTACACGCACACAAGCACATGGTCCCTATATACGTGTGGATGGTCTTATTCAGTCTTATTCAAAACGGTGAAAAATAAAAATAATGATAGGGAAAAAATTACAACAATATATAAAGGGAAATGGTAATATATTAAGTTTGTAGTACAATATATATATATGTATATAATATAAAAGTATTATAAAAAATAGAATTATAACTCATAAAGTAATATAAAGTAATATAATTATAATTGTAATTATAAATAATATAAAAAGTAGAAGTATACAATAAATCATACATTCTACTCGCAGATTACATTATTATACATTAATTTACATACATTTCATACAAAACATACATTTCATACCAAACATACATTCAATATAAAACATACATTTAATACAAAACATACATTCAATATAAAACATACATTTAATACAAAACATACATTCAATATAAAACATACATTTCATACAAAACATACATTCAATATAAAACATACATTTCATACAAAACATACATTCAATATAAAACATACATTTCATACAAAACATACATTCAATATAAAACATACATTTCATACAAAACATACATTCAATATAAAACATACATTTCATACAAAACATACATTCAATATAAAACATACATTTCATACAAAACATACATTCAATATAAAACATACATTTCATACAAAACATACATTCAATATAAAACATACATTTCATACAAAACATACATTCAATATAAAACATACATTTCATACAAAACATACATTCAATATAAAACATACATTTCATACAAAACATACATTTCATACAAAACATACATTCAATATAAAACATACATTTCATACAAAACATACATACATCTCCGTCTACAAGTATGCGGACACCCTTGAAAACAGAATGTTCTTTTAAAACATGAACCAAATGAGATTTCTTGAGGAGTTGTACAAAATGAATGTACTAGATGATGTGCCTGGTCGTTTTAAAAAATTACAATTTGTTGAAATCGTTAAAAAAAATAGTGAAGGATAATTTTTGAACTTTTATATGCAAGCCTATAATGAAAATTACAAACATAGATTTTGTAGATGAAAGCTACAGTGACTCACGAAATTGATCACATCGTACCAATGTTCCTAGTTTTCTTGAAATACAACTTTCTTAGAAATTTAAAATTTAGTAATTTAAATTATTGATTAAATACATTTCCAAAGATCTATAATTTGTCATTACATTTTCATTAAATAAAAAGTAGAACAATGGAAACTATTTGATCAGTTTTGTGAGTCATATGCATGCATATGCATACTGAAAATTTAATCGAGATCCGTCAACGTGTATAAAAGTTATAAGCAATTGAAATTAGTGACAATCGTGACTAGTCGTGGATAATTTTCACTAATTTCAATTGCTTATAACTGTTAGACGCGTTGACATTTTCAACATGCATATACCTTACTTACATGTACAACATGTATGTTTTTAATTTGCATTACAGGCCCAAAAGAAGCAATTATAAGAAGTGTCCTTCAGTATTTTTATCGCGACTGTGACAAACGTTTCGTTTTATTAAAACGAAAAAAGCACATCATCTAGTAGATTAATTGTTACAGCTCCTCAAAAAATCTCAAGTTGTTTAGTACAATTTTAAGAAGAGCATTATGTTTTAGAGAGTATCTGCATACTCATAGACGGAGGTGTATGTACATCACACGCATACCGAATGTCTCGAAAATCACGATAGAAACAGGAAGGAGGCAATTTCTCGTGCAAAAGTGAGTTCGAAGTGTAGGATGACAATCTCTCATTCAAGAGTGCGCTCTCAGGGAAACTGACTACGAAGCTCCGTCAAGCACGTGTGCATCTGAACAGGTAAAAGGGGAGTCGGTTGAACGGCGTTCCTCGCATTCAATGTCATGACTTGCAGCACTGAATTGTGACCAAAAAATTGCCGATATTTGAAGCTTCTACAGGGTGGTTCTCTCGCTACGCTACCCGAAATGAAGTGCTGCCACAATAGAATGTACAGGGTGATCCTCTCGCAGCCGGACACAAAGAAATTGACGACAATGAACCCCTTGACCTCACCATGAAGACACACAGAGTCGTCTCGGACCGGGTGAGTCTCCACTGGTACGTGATAATGCGGACCTCTTTATGGTGCGGTCAAGGGGTTCATTGTCGCCAGTGTTCCTTTGTATCTGGCTGCGAGCGGATCACCCTGTAGAAGTCTACATTCCATTTCTGTCATCGCTTACTTGTCGGAGGTGGTCCCTGCAGCGAAGACGGCTGTGTGCGTGAAAATGTGTTCAGCCTCGTACTCACTACAGCATTCGTGCTCCGCAAGCATTCGTTCGGGCAAAAATGCTCAACTGAGTACGAGGCTTTAAGGAAATATTCTGTTTTCCGCACCGTTTAAGTGGGACACTTCGCTGTAGGGGTCAACTAAACGATGACAGAAATGGGATGTCGACTTCTACATTCTGTTGTGGCGGCACTTCTTTTCAGGTAGCGTAGCGAGAGGATCACCCTGTACTGTTGTCTGCTACAAGCCATATTTCTTTTTATGTTTACAAATAGAAATGTTGTTACAGATATACAAAAATTTCTTTCATAAATTTGAAAATTGGGGTGTCCCCCTTGAAATGATCCATACAAAATTACTGTACGTTTTTTACTTCAGATTGAATGAACAATGTGTCGTCAACATTACAATAATCCTAAGTACATCAGGAAGAAATTGCATGGCAGTCTTATACCTGGTGTGTGTTGTGCGTTTTTAAAAACGTGTATTACCACCCTGCTGCCTTATTACTTATAGGCTTGTGAGAGTTCTTTTGACACTCCTCAATGTACGGCCTAGCGGCCTAGAGTATCCCATACGGGATTTACTGATGGGTGGTAAATATATGGTATCCGACCATGCTAAACGAGGACTGTATTCTCGTTATTGTAATTCTTGGTTATTGTAATGTCAATTGTAAGAAATGGTATAAAACAGTATAAAATAGTAACGTTTCAAGGATCATCTCAAGAGGGATATCCAATCCTCAAATTCATGGCAAATTTAACACGTTGAGTGCCACGCGAATTTATAAGGAAATCCTCGTCAGGCCACACGCGCTGCTTAGAAGTGTGCTGGTATTGTGGTATAGCAATGCCAAGCGCACTTCTAAAATTGAAACTTACAATGTGCAAGAATTAACACTTAAACGACCGCTCACGAGATTTCTCGTGTTTCAATGCTGAGATGTCGGTCATTTAAGTGTTAAAACAATGTCCTTTTTTTAATTTTATATCGTATTTTACACTGTCAGTCACCGATGACATATGTGGCACTCAACGTGTTAATGTTGAAATAAATTTTTGTATGTCTGTAGCGACATTTCTATTTTTAACTCGTTCGCTACCAGCCGTCACATATGTTGTAAAATTTATCATACAAAATAATATATATAATATATAAATGTACTTCACTTTACAAAATTGTATTTATTTACTTTTTGTATTCCAACTCTATTCATTTCCTTCTAATTTGATATGTCACACATACATATGTGACGCATGGGCTACAAGGGATAGTTTTTATATAGCCCAACGACACATGTGCGCCAGTTTCGAAGAATCTTTCTTTTACTTTTTTAGAATGTTGTTAATATAAATACTATTTATATAAAGTCTGTTCTTCTAAACGTCATGGGACATATTTCCCATTAGACTCTGGTAGCGAACGAGTTAATGGGTTATACATAGTCAGGAAGCTGAAAAAAAGCGATTTTTCAAATATTTTTTTTGGAAAGACGTTTGCATTTATTTTAATGAATCTTTTTATATTCAATTAAGTTGATCTTCACGTATACACTCAATCTGAAATCACAAAGCAATTAAGATTTAGTTTATATAAGGTGAAATCTTGTCTTTAATGGAAGGTTTATAAGCAATTTAAAACATTTTTTTTTTCAAAAATGACATTTTGTTTTGAACAGCCGCCATTTTGTTCAAACGTGATCTTTTTCTGATTCTTTTTATTAAAGATAAGATTTTACCTTATATTATCTAAATCTTCATTGCTTGTTGATTTCAGATGATCCACTCCAGAGATATATTGTTCACCACAAGACGCCTTTTTTTAGAGGTGCTCTTGGAGATCGGCCCTAGCAGCTCGACAAATCAATATTTCACAAAAAAAAAGTGTATACGTGACGATTCACTTAATTCAATGTAATCGCTTTTTTTTCAGCTTCCTGACTATGTATAACCCCTTAAGGGGTAACACCGCTTTGATCGCTTCAATTAACACGTTCGCGACGGGATGATCTGCCGGTGGTACAATCTTGTTTGTCCCATGGGATGGGATGATCCACCGGTGGTACATTCTTGTCTATCCCATGGGATCAGATGAGCCACCGGTGGTACATTAACTATTGTCGCGTCATAGCATTGAAATAACTGATTACTGTAATTAACAAATTTATTTACATCTCGCCCCACGGCAGGGACACGAAATTCAGGCCCCGTCGCGAACGTGTTAATGCAGAAGGATTACTTTATGAGCCGCCATTTCTTATATAACAAAAAAAAACTTTCTATTTCAATATTGCATTTCTTAACCCTTTCGGTACGAGCGCTCTGTCCGCGATCAGTCCCATTTTGTATGAAGATTTTCATACATCAAGATTTTCAACATAAAACAATGTTTCTTCTAACAAGTATTGTTATATATAGTTACAGGCTATCACATGAATGCCGGATATATCCGGCGCAGGTACACACAGGTCATCAAATGGATGCCGGATATATCCGGCACTCGTACCGAAAGGGTTAAAAAAAATTCTCGAAATAGCCTTAAATTTTGAAGCGGTCAAAGTGGTGTTACCTCTTCAATTTGAAAACATCGCAGAAAAAATGGCTTGTAGCAGACAAAAAAAAAGCTTAAAATATCGACAATAAGTTGGTCACAATTAATGCTGCAAGTTATGACATTGTTTACAAATGCGAGGAAAACTGTTCACCCGACTCCCTTTCCCGTTCAGGGGCACACGCGGTTGACGAAACTTCGTAGTCAATTTACCTGAGAGTGCAGTCAAGAATGAGGGATTGTCATTCCACACTTCTCACTCACTTCTGCACGAAAATTCGTCTCCATCCTGCTCGTATCGTGATTTTCATGACATTTTACATACATACATACATTGCATTCTTCACACACACTGTATACATTACAAAATTCTGTATACATTGCACTCATCACACAAACTGTATACATTACAAAATTCTGTATACATTGCACTCATTACACACACTGTATACATTACAAAACACTGTATACATTGCATTCATTCCACGCGCTGTATACATTACAAAATACTGTATACATTACATACATTCCATACATTGCACACATTCCATACATAACTTACTTCCTACTTATATGAAGAGCTCGTGTTATAAGTGGATCCGAAGACGCAGGCTCCTCAGATCCATTTATAACACGATTTACTCTTCCTATATAATTCTTGACAACATATATGATACATTGATGTATCACATATGTTGTCAAAGAATTGCCATGTTCGGAGCATGTCAATTTAAAATCCACATGCTCCGAAATGCATAATGTAAGAGTCGCAATAAGGTTAGGAGTGTGCGCTATCTGTGGCATATTCCCGAGGCAAATAGACACTACCTGCGTTATTAAGGATCTGCACGCAGCACGCATCGATGAACCTTCAGAAACATTCATTTCAAAAACTAATGCCGAACAAAATTTGCAGGTGGTGTTCTTCTTCAGAACACCCCGTGAAACATACTGA
Source organism: Osmia bicornis bicornis (assembly GCF_907164935.1). Classification (NCBI taxonomy): domain Eukaryota; kingdom Metazoa; phylum Arthropoda; class Insecta; order Hymenoptera; family Megachilidae; genus Osmia; species Osmia bicornis. The sequence continues at coordinate 11,651,453 of NC_060220.1, forward strand.
ACCACTGTCAATACAGTGGATTCAGCAGCTGCCGAAACGTTGTAATTTAGAAAAATATTGGAATTGTCGATCATCGATGCAGCTGGAGCAGGTGACAAATATTTTTTTAGACTAATTAAAAAGTTTGCGGATTCTTCAGATTCGCAGTTAGTATCCGCACTTACCAACTGCGAATAGGAATTTAACAGCAATGTCCTATAATACCCGTGAAAGGCAGTACACGTTGGATTAGTATTTCGCGTACCATACTGTCTAATCTGTCCGAAAAAGTTCTCTAAGGCATCTTGGTTAAAATTACGACCAATAAAGTGGGAAAATCCAAGATTGCCTAGAAGTGTTGTTAAAACTTTAAAATTTTGTAGCGTTTTAATCCAATTGTGTACTACCAGTGGACGCTCTTTATCCGCAAACTTTCTTTTGATAAACGTCATGCTTCGAAAAACATTAATTCCTACATCCCAGATATTGGGTCTATCACAGTTCGTATCTACTACCGGAAGAGGACGACTACTGTTGACACTGTCGAAAATATCATTCATAAAATGAATGAATCGAGCAGTGTCAACACCTTCTAAAGACATTTCACGCGTACCGCACACACTCTTAACTTTATTGCGACTCATGAGTGTCATGACGGACCCAACCGATTGACTAAACACCTGCGCGCAATACTTAACCTTCATTTTCCTAATTTTATCTACTACTACATGCTTTGCAGTAAGCTTCTTCAGAACTCGGTCCTGAGAAGAAGCATTACTGCTATCAATAAAATATAAATCTTCCACGTGTGACCATTTAGCCACACGTGGAACATTATCCGCTAAATGGAACTGCAAATCTTTAGTCAAAAGATTGTTCCGCATGCACTTTAATAGGTGCGGAGGATCGAAGAGCGGCACGATTTTCATCAATAACAATTATATCATGCCGCAATGGATTGGACTGCTGAAAGGCATTTCTTTTCGAATAATCTATTAGGCATTGTATTGCCTTACAATTCGTGCTGCCTTGGTCACAAACTGAGGCTACAACTACAATGCCGGCCTGACATGCACGGCGAACTAATTCTTTAAACATCCTAACGATGCTCTCCGCGGAAGATGTACCCCTACAAAAAGTATATGCCACAGGTTGCTTCCAAGGTCGCACTCCGTGTATGCCTTTCAACATCCACACCATGGCATGATCCGCGATATCTAGTGAACGCGAAAAACCGGAGTCTACAAATCCTTCAACTATGTCCATTGAAGGATTGTAGACCAGTGACGGCGATAATTTAATTTCGTCGAAAAGCAGAATAGCGTATCTGCTTTTCTCGTCTTGAAAGGACTCGGACCGCTCTTCGAGTTCACGGAATACGTTGTCGCAAATTCCAGCTCTTAGTGGAATGTGCGACAATAATTTCCGAAGCGTTTCGATACTTGGCAAAAGAAATAATTTTGACAAATATCGAAACGCTTTTGGACTTTGCTTATAAATACTTAGTGCTAGTACCTTCTCCTCTTCCGTGAAGCGTCGTCCGTAGATGGGTCTTCCCTCGTTGCGCATCTGGGCGGAAATCATCGCGTGCAGGGGTGTTGGCAAGTTTTCCAAAACTTGGCATACACCTACCTGCACGAGACGCTCTATCTTCTTGATGCGGTCCTTCGTTGCCATCTGCCGCCGCTTGCATTGCCGCGCCGTCTTCAGTACCGCTGCCACGGCGCTGTAGACTCGTTGCTGCAGGGGCTTCTCCACGATGTTGTCCCTGAGCATCTTCAGTATATTACCTGCAGAAGGAAACATACAATAAAATTACTCTGTAAAGGATATACAAAGTTATATAAAGTACAATACAGTTTACATGTGTATTACTGCCATGTATACCGTATACACAGTGTAATTTACACATGCAAACGCATAATATCGACTGAAGGTATGTACAAACTAGGGTGGCGCACTGAGCGAGACCTTAAATGGAGGATGTATAACTCAGTATAACTCTGAGAGTACCTCCAGTTACGAGGAAGTTTATCCGATTTGGAGTACATCAATCTGGGGTATATTATTTCCTTGTACTTGCAAAGAAAAAATACGTCAAATAATGCACGTAAGAAATACATAAAATAAAAATTTAAGTTGTATATGTTACCAGCATTGTATGAAAAGCAAGCATTGTATAGAATGCCTGGCGTTTTTGAGCAAAGTATAAAATATCCCAATTATTTTAATATTATATCAACTTTGGATTCATATTGCCTAGGCATTCTGTACAGTGTTTGCTTTTGATACATGGCCAGTAACATGTACAAATGATAAAAAAAAAGGAGTAGAATATCAACAATTTCCTTTCGGTAAGAAATAAAATTGTATACATTTCTCCAATTTAATCATATGGATGCAACAAGGAATGTTTCATGGAATTAATTAAATTGTACCGCTTTGAGTTAATAACTTCAAATATTTTTTTATTTATTCTATATTGTTTGCAGTGTTGTCCTGCACTTATGATTACTTAACCTAATATTTGAATAATTATTTCATACCTTTCTGGCCTTTCTGGGCTTGTGATCGCTGATGCTCTCTTCCAGGGACAGCACAATCTGTAATTGTATAAAAGACTAAATAAAAGTTCCCTTCAAATGACTCATGCATATTTAATACTAATATCCAGTAATATAGGAACTCATACCTGCATTATGCAATGGCTTCTCTTCTTTTAGATTTAGTCTGTCTAAGTCGTTGCATTGGATTTCTACAAACAACAGAACAATATTTGTTAAAGATACCAGTGTACAACTAACAAAGATAGTAAAACCAAAAGTAATATTCGTTTATGGTAACAGACTAACCTCTGGATGGTCCAGGAACTGCTGTGTATTCCACATGTCCCACGATGCCACTCTTATCGTCCACTCCCCCGGTGCAGTCAGGTTTGCCTGTCAGAACAAAATTAAATAACATTATACATACATTTCATGCTAGAAGTATTATTATGTATTTTCATTATACAGGTATAAGTGAAAACTTACATTCTTCTTCTTCTTCTGGTACTTCCATCCGGGTGTCTTGCTGCTCTATTTTAATAGAGGCAGCCTCTGACACTGTGTAATAAATATTTTCATTAACAATTATCTGCAAACGCAACAGAAATTATGTAAGAGTATTACCTGGTAAGTTCAGTGTTGGAACTGCTGACGTTGTCAGCTTCTTCATCATTATATACTTCTGTTCGAAGTGGCTGCTGCAGATCACCCGGGATTTCAGCTGTTCAGGTGAAAGCAGTGACAAATTAGGGTTGTCACATGCTTCCACCCACTGCACCATCCTCTTCATGTCCACAGAGGGAAAGTTGAACGTCTTCAGAAGTTCACTTCTGCATCCTCGGACACTGCATTTTTTCTTCTTCCTTCTTTAAAGATACATATTAATAATTACTATCTTATCTTAGAAACTGCTTAAATTAAAGCAAACAATATATTATTATAACACCAATGTAAACAGTTATTGTTTTCAATAACAATTTTAAAAAATTCTGTACTTACTTAATTTCTATCTCCTTCTGCTGTTGCTGCATTTAATCACAAATATTCGACAAATCTGAAAAATTCTAAAGAAAACTTAAAAAAAACCTTATAAAATATCTTTTAAAAAAATAGTAATAGAGATAATAATAGTAATAGTAATAATTAAAAAAACTACTAATAATAAAAAAATAATAATTGTAATAATAATAATAATAGTAATAATGATAATAATAATAATAACAATAATAGAAATAATAGAAATAATAGAAATAATGAAAATCGTCTGTCACGCTGTCGCTATTAATGACGGTTATCATAGATAATCGCCATATTTCTTTAGTCTCTTTAAATTTTGAAACAATTGAAAACCGCGGCGACAAATTTCGCGGGAACATGACGTCACGATATCTTTAGTTGTGTATGTTAAAATCAGTGATACAAGGTATGCATGTAGAGAAGCGACATCAGCGCTGCCTGGATTTTCTGCGCCGAGTTAAAATTTGCATCAAGTTCACAAGAGTGGAGCTTGGAGGGCCTGGTTTCGAACTGTCGCTGCCAGTGAAATTGGAAAACGCCACAGCGTTGGCGTTTCGTTTTTGTTTCACTTGCGTAGCGTGGTGGGGGGAAAGGCCCGCGTTGCCATCTACTACTTCTTTCTTACAATTAGACGTAGAAGACGTATTGAAAAACTGAATTTGTATCAATATTTGTGCAAAAAATAAGCACAAATGGCAAATAAATAACGTACAAATCAGATGCTTCCGGTTAGGAGAAGGCTCTCCCACAAGAGAACTTATAGAAAACTGTAAGTGCTTACAAAATACATTTTAGTAATTTGTGTGCAAATATTTACAAATATTTCTAACCTCATTCGTTCTACTTTGCAGGCGACAGAAACAATGGCAATCGTCGACATCGACGATTGAACCTACTGCAGTTTTCAAAGAGACAAATTCTCTGCCGGGAAAACGTTGTGTATCGAAAAATGTGAAGTAGGTTGGTCAGACAGATATGTCTGACCCCCTACTAGTTTATAAATATCATAATAAAAATCCTTCGTTTATCTCAAACGATGCTAAAGATCCGGGGCGCATCTGATCAGAAAACGCCCTTCGCGAAAATAAAGATGTGGGACGCATCTCATCAGAAAACGCCCTTCGCGAAAATAAAGATGTGGGACGCATCTCATCAGAAAACGCCCTTCGCAAGAACGATGAAACTGTCGTACAATGCGATTGTACAAGTGAGACACCCATTGTACAAAACGTCCTGGACAATAGCGACGACAATCTCGTCGTAGATGTGGGACGTATTTCGGAAAATGTGCCAGAAGGCCGCCGCATTGTTGACGTTCAGTTCTTTTGAAATGAAATACATAGAACGTTTGACAACCATGCGCGAGGTATTGAATGTCATTTTTAAGATTAGAAAATCATCGGTAAATACCAGCGTGGGTGCCTCACACAGTTTTGTTTCAAGTGCCAAATGTGCAATTACGAAGCTACTGTTTGGTCGGAACCTATGCGTTCAGCTACAATCAATGTAAATGAGGCCATGGCGACCGGGACTGTTACAGTCGGAATCGGCTATCCACAATTAGAGGAATTATGCGCCGTGCTGAACATGCCCTGCATGGCTGAAGCAACGTGCCTGAGGTACTGTGAAGAACTTGTAGATGAATTTATGAAAAGCGTAATGCATACCATGCAGACAGCAGGTGAAGAAGAAAGACGATTAGCTTTTGGAAACAATGAGGTCGTCGACGATATCCCATACATAACTGTCAAGGCGGATGGTAGCTAGATGAAGAGATCGTATGGAACAAATTATAATTCACTTTCCGGTGTCGATGCAGTTGTAGGTTTCCGCACAGGAAAAGTTCTGTTTATCGGCATACGCAATAAATATTGCACAATATGTGATATAGCGGAACGAAAAGCTACATCCCCATAACATCATAAATGTTATAAAAACTATGATCGTTATGCCAATTCTAGTAGCATGGAGAGTGATGCTATTGCTGAAGGTTTCAAATGCAGGTTTCAAATGCATGGCTTGATATATAGAACGGTTGTTGCCGATGGTGATAGCAACGTCTATCATACTATTGTGAATAACAGACCTTACCGCGAGCAAAAAGTAAGCGTTAGAAAAATTGAGTGTATCAATCACTTACTTCGCCATTTATGTAAAAAGTTGAGACACGTTGCGGAGAAAACGCAAACGAAGGGTCACAGAGATCGTGGCTTTGTTGCGCACCGAAATATCATTAAAAAAAATATTTTAAATATTCGCAGAGCTGTTGTTTTAGCAGTCAATGCGCGAAAACAAGAAAAAGGGCCTCAGCATATCAAAGCTAGCGAACTTCAGAAGGACATTTAAAGTATTTCTAGCCATATATTTGGTGAGCACAAGGAGTGCAAAAGCCGCAGCCATATGTGTATGCGGGACGACAACAGAGCTGAGAGAAATTACGTTCCATCTTTGAAATTATACGGTCTGTACAGCGAAGTCGAGAAAGCCATACGATTCCTCAGCTGCTATTCGGATAGTTTGTTAATAAATGTTACAAACAATCCCGCAGAAACATTTAATTCAATTATCTGCAAAGAGATTGGTGCAAAACGTATTAATTTTGGTGCAATAGGTTCCTACAATGCTAGAGTTGCAGGAGCTGTTACGCAATACAATACGCAACAAGTACTTACAGAAATGCATAAGCACATGTGTAAAACCGTTCCACCACTAGTAAAGAGACTGGAGGAACGGCGGCAGAAAAAAGTTGCGAAAACGAAAGAATTTCGAATGACCTACGGCAAGAGAAGGAAATTTAAGCCAATGGAAGGAACGGATAAATATTATGGTCCAAACTCGCAAAGACCAAATCTTCCGAGTGATATGCTGCTTCAACTTCGCAAGTAACATTTTGAAAAGCTTGCTGACAATGCAAAAAATCGTACAATAATAGAAACGAACACAAGAAAGCAAAACGATTCAGATTTATGGAGAGCTTTAAAGGAGGAAGTGCTAACTGCTTCGAATTTTGGAGCAGTGTGTCGCATGAGACAAACAACGTCCTGCGCAGCAATGGTAAAAAACATTTTATATCCTCCACCTGTCGATACCGCTGCTATGAAATACGGCCGCGATAAAGAACACATTGCAAGAAAAGATGTAGCGAACGCAATGAAAACAAGAATTCGAACTTGTGGATTGTTCATTGATCGCGACATTCCATACTTGGGTGCCTCTCTCGATGGACTTATCGACGATGACGGTTTACTGGAACTGAAATGCCCACAATCTGCTGAGAATTTGACAGCGATAGACGCAACAGAAACAATACGTCACTTACGAAACATCTTCGATAAGAGAGATATACAAGAAATGAATAGCAAGCACCAGTATTTCTACCAAGTACAAGGTCAGTTGGCAACAGAAGTACTGTATTTTCACTATCTGTACACCTAAAAGCATACATATGATCCGCGTAAATAGGGACGACGCGTTTTGGACAAATCATATGGAACCTTTCCTAACGCGTTTCTACGAAGAATGCATGCTTCCGGAAATATTGGACAGCCGCCACAATAAACACATGCCTATTAGAAATCCAGAATATGTACATACTACGGGCAAAAGAAGACGTATCTATTCAAAAATCTAACAGAAAAATCGCAAAAATGCATAAATATGAAAATATGACACAGAACAGTGTTGAAGCGTTAAATATGACCGTTGAAGCAGTAACTAGCGACTGTGTCATTGTCAGTCAATCAGTCCAGGAAGAAAACTGTACAGATGATGATGTCGGATACTATATATTAGAGACTGTTGTTTGTTCCGTAACTAACGTACAGAAAAATGTCCAGAGTGTAAATAAATTAAATGTCACGACCTATATGGGGTGATTCATTTTTCTTTTCATTTAAACGCAGTAGTTATTTTGTCTTTTTAAATATGCTCTCTTAGAATTTACCCTTCCTATATGCTGGCATTGTGATTGAAATTCAAGAATTGTCCTATACCATGAAATTCGAGCGATACGCGAGACTGACGCGCCAAGATCACTGGAGAGGGGTACCGGGCAACTCAACGTTTTCTAGGAGAAGGGTTGATTTCCGGCACATGGTTCCTTTCAGACTTTTTATCCCCTCGATGAGCACTATACGATAAGCCAATAAAAAGATTTGACCTTGAAATTAGGGGTCAAGGTCAATTTTGCGGTCGCTTTCTTTGACAGATCTCCACCGATCCAGAGGTGTAGAATCACCCCATATAGGTCGTGACATTTAATTTTTTTACATCCTGTACTACCTGTGCAAAATAAATTAAACGATGAATCGTTAGATCGATTTTTGCCTGTCGTCAGGGAAACTACTCCTTTTGAAACGCAAAGTGTCGTATACTTACAGTTTACAAAATGTGTCAATCCCTGCCGTAGTGACAAAAGCGTACAAATAATTGGAGGCAACTGTTCTGATCACTGGCGAAGTATCTATTTCAACGGCCGCAAACTCCATGTATACGATAGTTTACCTGGCAGTGCATATGAGAAGCTCGTAGAGAAAGAAAAAAAATATATTGCGTTACGATTTCCTCATATCCGCAAAAAGGATATACTTTTTGAAAGAGTTCAGGCGCAACCGGATTGTTACAGTTGTGGTGTATACGCGGCGGCATACATCACTACCATATTTTTGGGTGGAAACCCTTGCTCAGAAAACTATTCCCATGACGTACAGTGCCTGAGACGTCACTTTGTGAATATTATTGAAAATAATATACTCTTGTCCTTCCCGACAGAATAAGAGACATTCCCAACATTTGGAAGCGATTAGCCCTGACGTCGTAATCCTCTTGACAGTCTAGCAAACGGCATACGTTTTTAAAAGTTGACTGCAATAAAAGTATTGTATGTACACTATGTTTCCTCCGCTGGCGTTGGCCGATCGGGTGATCATAGTTCCTACCTTGTTAGAAGTTTGCTGACAGCTTCAAACGTGAAAAAGGACAACGAGTAAAAGAGGGACTGCCGATTATTACGATGGTGGCTTCTCTGTCTTTTTCATTCGCTACCCTTCCCTTAGTCAGGAACTTTTTATCGTCAATTTGACAAGTAAATACAGTCCACATTGTATCATGTTTAGTATCATTTTAATCAGAAAAATCTCACCAATGCGCTAGTAAAAGTTTCATTGAGAAAAAGTCAAAGATAAAAAAGTTTTATCGCTGAATTAGTATTAGTCACACCGATACGTTTTGGCTTTTCGCTTTGAATCTTTGGACCTCTCTCTCCTCCACTGTCTGTCCCTTTCTACGCTCACGCTTGGCTCGCGTCGCATGTAAACACAGAATCGACACCACTATACATTTTTTCTTTGCCTGTTGAAAATCGAGTGACTGGTGTCGAAAGAGTACACCAAGTGTTTATTGTCAATATTTTATTTACAATAACTACGTCGATAGTTCCGCACTTTACAAAGTTCGCTTTTTGAATGAATTGGCTCCTCGCTTGGAGCCTGTATTCAAGGGGCTGAAAGGTGCCTTTGGTGGGGTAGGGTTGTGTATCCTGCGTTAGGAGTAGACAAAGGAAAAGACTTCTAAATGGAAAGGACGTGTTTTGGTTTAGAAGGGATTAATATCTTTTTGGGAAATCTCGGATGCTTTTTAAGAAAAGGGAATCTTCTCAAAGTTATGTGTCCTGTTCGGAAAGGATGTGATAGGAATTAAGAGATCGACAGGAAAGGGACGAATTTATGTATCCGGCGAGTATTGCTGGGCGAGGATACCAGGTATACGCAACACCTCCCCCCTTATTTGAGAAGTTTGCTTACAATCTTAGCAAACGTTCTCTTATTACGGATTTTTCGCGGGTGGTACGTGTTGTAGGGGTTGCCATGAAGCCTACGGTTGCTGTAGGAACCCTTTTGTTAAAACGGTTACATACTATGTAGTTACTTGATGAAGTTTACAAATGACTTGAAAAATCCTATTTTCGCCAAAAATACAAATAAAAGCGCTCCTAATGCTACGTGTCCGGCATAACCTACATACTCGTAGAACTTTTCCTTCCATGTTCGTAACCTATGATGGTGCATTATTTTATTTCAGATATCTTGTAGTTCATTCAACGTTTTTCCCATGTTTTGGATTTGCTCTGGATTAATGTTTGTTTCCTGAATTAGGTTCCTTGGTATGTCAGTCTCTGAGATGTTAATAGCTGGGTTTTGAATCCTGGCAAAGACTATTTGATGAAGATCCGTTTTATCTTCGGATATGATATTATTGGGCTTTAAAGTAGCAGAGAGTGATATACCATTACAATCTAGAGCCAATGTTAGTATAAAATTGTACTTAATTTCTAAGTGTCTAGGCTTTTTATCCGAACAAAGTATGTGCAACACCTCAGGTTTAGGAGTGATCCCTATCCATTGGTTTCCTGTGTATAACTGAATCCACACAGTATCCTGAATTTACATATACCTTGTTTCACAATTTTCAGTTGCATGTTTCGTGAGCAATGAGCTTAAACAACCATCTTTAATACTAGTAGAGCAATCGGGGGCGTTTCTTTTGATAATCAGCGTTGTACCAAGTTTCTTTGCCTTTCCCATCTCGTTTTCATTCGTCGGAACGAACTGCATTCTCATAGGGTCTAATAATACAAGATTTTGTTGAGTGTAAAGGATTAAATGGAAAATCCATCCATGGGTCGGCAATGAAATGACTCTAACTTCATTAAATATTTGTTGTTCGAGGAGAGGAATTTTGACTTCTAGTAGCGCGCGTTTACCATTCAGGGCTATATTTATTTCGCAAATATCGATCAACGAGATATAATTAGTTTCATATAAAGGAACCGGAAAATTGTTTACATGTTCATGCTCTCTCAGAATCCTGAATAATTGTTCAGGTGTTAAAATGTACGGTTTAACGATACCGCGTTTCGCGTCGAATACCAGATCTTCTATTTTCCTGATCTAGTTTCTTAATTCGTTTATATTTAGTTCTAAATCTAATATCAGTGCATCTATTTGGATATCCATTTCGTTACGTTTTGAGAGATCTACTAGTTTATTAAACTGTTCGTTGATTTGAGTGATTTGTTCGTGGGTCTTGTTTAAAAATACCGCGTTAGTTTTCATAGCATTTAATATAACACTCGTTTGGTTACGCACGAGATGTATTATAGACTTTTGGTCCGCGTACAATCTATCTAATTCGTTATTATAATACTGGGCGTCAGATTTGTCTAGCGTACCGAAAAGAGTTTTACTAATTTTTCCAACAAAGTCAAAGATTCCGCGACGACCACGCGAGGAGCTGCTTTTTATTCCGGCCGTGTAAAACGCGTTCCGAAGCTCTCCACGAATGATGTCGAAATCCTCTAATCTTTTGACAATTATTTTACGAGAGGAGCAATCGAATCTGTGTGCGTTTACGGTTCTTACACACAGGTCTGTAAGAATACTCTTATACAATTCCTCGATACTGGACAGGTCGTCCTGTACATGAGTGAAGTCATATCCTACTACAATTTTCCATTGTTCGTGATACAATCTGACTTTATTAATATATTCTAGAAATATGGTTTCCTGGTCGCTAAGTGGTGTTATATTATATTTATTCTCGCTGTTGCTGCTCGTTGACTGCGGTAGTATCAGAATGGCCAGAACGAGCAGGAGGCTAGAACTGATACTCATCATCTGCAAGATCGTTAAAATTTTGTTTGAACAATTTAACGTTGGTTTTGTGATGAGTCACTGATTTACCCTTTTGTAACATCCAGCAGGAAGAATAAACAAAAAGAAATTTCATAATTAGCATTTATTAAAACATTAATTTATACATTTTTCGTTTTTATACAATTAGAAATTTGTAACAGTTCATTTTTATTTATTATTGTACTACTTTGATGTAAATAATTATATTCATATTTAATAACTAAAAAGAATCTTATATTTTGTGACCCTTTCGGGGGTTCACTCTATACAATTCTTTACGTACTCTTTCTTATAAACGTTGGGCGCCAGCCACTCGCGGTGGCAATCGAAAATTAGGAAAAAGGGCTGAATGGGGGTTGTTACAGAGGATGGGACGCGAGGCACTTACGTCCTTACAATATCGCGGGGGAGTACGCAGAGAGGACTATTGTGGGAGGGGAGATCTCAGGTCGGGAAGGTTCTCTGGAAGTTCGTACACGTTACGCGTAAGAGGATTTTTGTGGACGGGATTAATAGGGGGCTGGACAATAGGGTTCGCAAAATATAACGTCGTATAACCGGCGCGACACGCGGACGCGAAAGTTCGCGATCGAAGGTTGCCGTTGCCGAAACTCAAACAATCCGATACACAATTTATATATCCCAAGGGACTCACCCCAAACTCTCTCACTCGCTCGCACTTCGTACTCTCTCTCTCTATAAACTTCTTTAAACGCTTCTCTATTTTCTATATTTGCTCAACGATAGCCTAGGGCTTAATGACGACTCAATGTCGCGGGATGATTTTTGGGGAGGGGATGGGGAATAGGAAGGAGGGCCTCTTCTGGCAACGGAATAGATCGGTTATCGATTGACGATCCGCCGGTGTTCGGGGTCGATGGGGCTGGCGGATCTCCTGCAGTGGCGGGTGGGCTGAGGTCTTCGGGCTCGGCGACAGATGGCTCCGGGTGGACGTGTGTATCAGCTTCTGGGCCGCTTCGTCTATTTTTCCGAAGTCCCGCGTTGCTTTTTCTTTCTGGAAGGGTTGAAGATCTGTCGCCGGCCTCGGAGCTCCTTTTTGAGGGTGGTCCTTGTTGCCTTCTTTCCGTCGCCTCCATCGGCCCGACCCCGGTGGGCAGGGGAAAGGGGTAAGGTGTTGGAAGGGTTAAGGGTCATTTTTAGGTGGGATGTGAGGTGGGAGAAGCGCAGCGATTGTAACGGGGGGGGGGGGGGGGGGGGAGGGGCACAGGTGTCACCACGTTACAATTTATTAATATTTATATTTATAAAAAAATTTTATATTCCAAAAATATACGTCGATAATTGTCGCGTCGATAAAACTACTGCGTCGATAAAAGATCGACGCAGCGCGCGGAATAAATAGATAGAGACAGCAATAGCGCGTAGAAAGAGATAGGAACAAGCGCAGAATAGAAAGAGACAGCAACAGTGCGTAGACAGAGATAGCGATACGCGCGGAGTCACGTACGCGCAGGTCAAAGTCCAAACACTTCCGGTATCAAAAGTACAGGTAGAAAAAAACTGCTACGTCAGCAGTTCTCCGGTATAAATACGAGCGTGCTGCGCAGAGATTTTACACTTCGATTCTGACCGTAGTCCGACACGGGTCTATGGTACAATTTTTATTTAGAATTCAAGTCGCATAGATTCTTTTGTCGGCAAGGCGGCAAAGGTTCCGCGTCGGACCCGGAGCGCTCAACTACCGGTTCGCAGCGGTTCTCCTACGTGTCAGGTTCGCAACCAAGCTTAACGAGCGAGCGAAAGCCGAAGCTCCTTGGATGCGGCCTATCAGTACACTGGCTCTAGAGCGACGATACCGTCTTGCAGTGTTCGCTACCAAGCTTAGCGAGCGAGCGAAAGCAGAAGCTCCTTGGAATCGGCCTATTCAATGACGGCTAAGTTGCCCAGAAACCGAACTGCGGCCGAACGAGCTAGCTCCTACAGCGTCAGAACGGATCCTAGCCAATTTTCCGACAAATGATCGATTCATTTAATTATATTTAAATTATAAATTCAAGTTATAGATTTAAAGTTTAATAATCGTATCTAGAGCCGCGTTTACTAATCAATTTATTTTTCTCTGTATTTTTATTTTAGGTTGAATTATTTTGTAACTAATAATCTGATTTTCTTCCATTGTATTTCAAATTTAGCACAAACGCGATTGTTATTTTCTTTGTATTTTCTAATCCAAGGCGTACTCATTGTACTCAACTAATACAATTATTTTCTTTTTGTGTTTCAAAAACAAGGCGCAACTTTTGTTAAATAATTACATTAATTTATTATATTATTTAATTACATTCAGTATTCTTTTCACATTACTTACCTTTTTATTTTTGTATTATAAACAAACACAAGACACATTTCTTGAATAAATCTACACATATTGTTGAGAAAGGAATTAACGTTGGATTTTACTCCTTTACCGCGTGCCACCCGAACCTATAATCCCTCCTTTATTTTATTATATAAAAATACGAGTCGCCTTCTCTTAGGGAACCGCTCTCCCTACGCGTCGGTGCAGTAGCGTGCTCGCGAATAACTCCGGAACGTTACACTTTTCATCAATGCGTATTGAATGATTGTTAATATTTTCTAATACCTCGAATGGGCCTTTCCATTTCGCGTCGAAGGGTTTCGCAGTGTAGTTTCTAACTAATACTTTGTTTCCTTTCTCGATTGCTTCTAGGTTTGAATAGGACGTGTTGGGTTACGCGGATAATAGGTTGTCACGAGCTTCTAGTATTTTATTTTCGTGTTCGATTCTTAAGTTTTCTGTCCGTTCTCGTATTGTCAGGTATTCATTTGGTTCGTCAAATATGCTGTTCGGTTCGTAACCTAGTTGTAATTCGAAGGGTGTATATCCTGTGGTGCGATTAGTGGTACAGTTGTAATTTAGCATAGCTTTTGGTAATATTAGATTCCATGGGTCAGTCTCAGTTTGGTAATGTCATATATATTCTTTTAATATGGTATGGGATCTCTCATTTTTTCCGTTGGACTGCGGATGATATATGGAAGTTAGCGTGTGTCTAGTCCTCATAATATCGCAAAAGTCGGAAAATTCCTTAGATACGAATTCTTCAGTGTTGTCCGTTAGTATTTCCCGTGGCTTTCCGAATATTCTTAACCAAGAAGCCTGTTAGGATAAATCGATGTAAATTATCACATACCGTGCCATCTCTCGAGTACGCGTACGCATTAAATATATGATCCCGCGATGCTGTGACGTCACGAACAACGAGCGACCCGAAGGTATCAGTCGCGTGTAGTGCCTTCGCGCTGTAAGAATCGCTGCTAATAAAGTTTTGTTATTTTTCTATGTAATACCGTGATTTCAATCATCCCACGCGTAATCCTGACAGGTTATGGGCCCAGGATACGCATTCGTCATTAGGGAGAATAATCGGTAACAGGAGTTAAGAAATCTGATCGAAACAAAAGTAAGTGCGTGAAACGTGGCCGCGTGGTTCGCGTACAAGGAATAATGGCGGCGATGAGCAGCTCACACAGTATCGAAAAACTCAACGATGAGAACTACGAATCATGGAAACTGCAGATGAGAAGCGTCCTTATTTGCTACGAATTGTGGGCGTATGCAAGCGGAGCTGAAGTGAAAACCGAAGCAAACCGCATGGAATGGACGAAAAAGGATCAGAAGGCTCTGGCGATGATCATGCTTAGCATATCACGTGGTCAGCTAAATTATATCAAGAAGGCTGATACGTCGTATGCAGCGTGGATAGAACTCGAACGGATCTACGAGTCAAAAGGCCCTGTACGAAAAGCTACGCTGTACAAACAATTGTATAGAATGAAAAAGGATCCAGACACATCGATGACGAAATACCTCAACGACTTCACAACAAAGGCAGAACAACTGACAGAGGCAGGAATTAATATCCCCGACGATTTATTATCGATCATGTTACTCGGATCATTACCCAAGGAATTCGAAAACTTCACAGTGGCAATCGAGTCACGTGATGAAATTCCTAGCGTCAGCAATCTGAAAGTCAAACTACTCGAAGAAGAAGCCCGTCAATTGGAGAGAGACGGACGTCCCGACAAAGAAAAGAAGAGTGAGACTAACAACGAAGCCCTGCTCACGAAAGTGACAAAACCAACGAATCTTGTACGTGCGAGTGCGAGTAAAAGTAAGAACAGTTCAAAGCAACGACAGAACTTCAGTGGAAAGTGTTACGAGTGCGGAAAGATTGGACACAGGGGCTCAGATTGTTATGTGAGGAAGAGACGCGAAGCGAAGAAAACGGATGACGCGATGACGGCAATAGCTTGTAACGTCGAAGTAAGAAAACCGAACATCTGGTGCTTAGATAGTGCGGCTACGAAACACATGTCTAATGAAAGACAGAAATTCGGTGTGCTCGACGAGAACGTGGAATCAAAAGTCTTCACTGCATCTGGTCAGTGGATAAAATCGTGCGGTGTCGGTGAAATTGAGCTAAACGTGAAACTAAGCGATAAAAGTACGAATCGGGTGAAGTTAACAAATGCGATTTTTGTGCCTGAACTAAAAAGTAATCTAATATCGATTCCGCAGATAACGAAAAACGGTTTCAAAGTGATTTTTGATAAGAATCGCGCAGTAATTAAACGTAGTGACGGATCAACTGCGATGGTAGCTGAGAAACGGAACGAGATATACATCGTGGACATCAATGAAGATCACGCGTTGCAAACAAGTGTAAACCCCGGAAATTTAGAGAGATGGCACAAACGTTTCGGCCACCTCAATTTCACGGACCTAAAAAGTTTACAGACGAAAGACATGGTTAAAGGCTTAAATTTGGACGAAAAAAATGCAAATGCGGACTGTGTGGTTTGCGCGAAAGGTAAGATTCAGCAACTTCCTTACAAAAGTTCTGAACATCGTCAAAATGAGAAACTCGGACTAATACACTCGGACATTTGCGGTCCGATGAATACGGAATCACTCGGCGGAGCAAGATATTTCGCCACATTTATAGACGATCATTCGCGTTACACGGAAACAACGATGCTTCGGCAACGATCGGACGTTTTAGCGGCATTTAAAAATTTCAAAAAGCGTGTCGAGAAAGAAACCGGATGTGTTATAAAACGGTTGAGGACGGATAACGCGAAAGAATACACTTCGAAACAATTCAAGAACTTTCTCGAAGACGAAGGTATCGCGAGGCAACTCACCGTCGAATATACGCCTCAGCAAAATGGCGTGGCTGAGCGTGCAAATCGTACCCTAGTAGAGATGGCACGATGTCTCATGCTCCAGGCGAAATTACCAAAATCACTATTGGCAGAAGCAGTTAATGCTGCTACATTCTTGAGGAATAAGTGTCCTACTAAATCGCTCGAAAATAAAACGCCGTACGAGGCATGGTTTGACGAAAAACCATACGTTGGATTTTTACGCGTTATCGGAAGCAAGGTAATTGCGTTGAATAAAAACGGACGAAATAAAAAGTTCGATTCGAAGGGTCTCGAATATGTTCTCGTGGGTTATTCTCAAGAGTCAAAAGCCTATCGTCTGTGGCGTCGAGGCACGAAGACAGTCATCAAAGCAAGAGACGTTAGATTTTTCGAAGAAATCAACGAAGGGAACACGATCGGTGATGTTTTCCTAAACCTCGACCAAAGAAGCGACAATGAGACGGATGAAAATGAAAATACAAACGACGACGACGATGACGAACAAAACGAACAAAAAAATGAACAAGAGAACAAAGGACAGGACTCGAACGAAAATACCGTCAAACGTGGACCAGGCAGACCAAAAATTATTCGAACTGGAACCCCTGGACGACCAAAAAAGGTCTTCGCAATACGAAGTCCTATGTCAGACAGTAACATAGAACGGGAAGATCCAACAACGGTTGACGAAGCACTTAAACGCGACGAAGAAAACTTGTGACTAGAAGCAATGGAAAAAGAATATGAAACCCTAATAAGAAACGGAACGTGGTCTTTGGTCCCTCGACCGAAAAATAAAAAGATCCTTACAAATAGATGGGTTTTTAAAACAAAAAGAGATTCACACGGACAAGTCGTCAAATACAAAGCTCGACTGGTAGCTCGAGGACACGTTCAAAAAGCCGGAATCGACTACGAAGAAATATTTGCTCCAGTTGCCCGTTACGAAATTATTCGAACTCTCCTCGCAGCAGCAGCTGAGGAGGAAATGCACGTACATCACATGGACGTGGTGTCAGCTTACGTACAGGGAAATCTGTCTGATGAAGTCTTCATGGAACAGCCGGAATTGTTTCTACAAGACAACCTCGAAAAAGTATGCAGGTTGCATAAACCACTTTATGGACTCAAACAATCGGCACGTGAGTGGTACAGACGAATGGATGAATTCGTCACTCAGCAAGGAGGTCGTCGAAACGAAGCGGACCCCTGCGTATATATATTTGGTAAACAGGAAAAACGCGTCATATTGATAATATACGTGGATGACGTCGTTCTGGCCTCGAAAGACTTGGAAGAACTAAACATCGTGAAGCGGAAACTAAAATCAGAATTCGAAATCCAGGATCTAGGCCAAATCACTGACATTTTGGGAATTCACATTGAAAGGGAGGGAGCAACCGGCTGCATCAAACTCTCTCAAGAAAAATACGTAAACGATCTCTTGGAGAAATTCAATATGATCTCAGCCAAAAGCGTATCTACGCCGATTGAATCGAACACAAAAATCACGAAAGATTTAGGACCGAAAGACGACGAAGAAAGAGAGCGAATGAAAAATCGACCATACCGAGAACTCATCGGGAGTCTGATTCATCTAGCAAACGCGACCAGACCGGATATTACTTACGCTACTAATGCGCTGAGCAGATTTTGCTCTGACCCCGGAGAAGAACATTGGTTCTTGGCGAAACGAGTACTACGATACCTCAAAGGAACGACGAGCTACGGTATCAAGTACGAGAAAAACAAACAGAAGATGAACGCGTATACAGACTCCGATTGGGCTGGCGACGTAGAAGACAGGCGATCGTGCTCAGGAAACGTCTTAACCTTGGCTGGAGGAGCGATCAGCTGGAAATCCAGGAAACAACCAATAGTGTCACTTTCGACGATGGAAGCGGAGTACGTGGCCCTCTCCGAAGTATCGAAAGAGATTGTATATTTGAAAAGACTGTTAAACCATATGCAGTTTTTCGATCTCGTGGAAAATCCAGTGCGCGTATTCTGCGATAATCAAAGTGCAATAGAGTTAGCAAAAAACGCAGTGTTTCATAAAAGAAGCAAACACATAGACATTAAATACCATTTTACACGAGATCTAGTCGAGAAAAATGAGATTAAAATCGTTTACTTAAGAACTGACTCGATGCTTGCGGACATTTTTACAAAAGCGTTACCAAAAATTAAACACGATAGAGCAATGAATATGTTAAACTTAAAGTGAAAAAAGGCGGAACATTCACAATAGAAAATGAATGAATTTTTTCTAAATAAAAGACTTACGTACGTTTTATGTTTGAAGGTTTATAGAAAAATGGTTTACTCATTATTATATTAGATGAGATCAACGTCACATTATTGAATAAATTAAATGTTGTTTCGATCACACTAAAGATTCACATCGATAGAGGGGGTGTTAGGATAAATCGATGTAAATTATCACATACCGTGCCATCTCTCGAGTACGCGTACGCATTAAATATATGATCCCGCGATGCTGTGACGTCACGAACAACGAGCGACCCGAAGGTATCAGTCGCGTGTAGTGCCTTCGCGCTGTAAGAATTGCTGCTAATAAAGTTTTGTTATTTTTCTATGTAATACCGTGATTTCAATCATCCCACGCGTAATCCTGACAAAGCCCAAACTGCCTGTATGATTGCTGCCGTGGATTTGTCGATTAAAGGTTCACATAGAATGTATCGGGTCAGATAATCTTGAATTACAAGGATATATTTATTTCCCCGGGTGGTTTCGTCCAAGGGTCCTATTAGGTCTAAAAATATTTTATCCGTCGGTTTGAAGGGTACGTCAGTCGCTTGTTGCACGTATGTTTGTCGTTTGGTGTCTTTGTTTCTCTTTGTTGACAAGTCTCGCATTTGTCTATGTAACTTTTTACGTCGCGTGTGATATTTGGCCATTCGTATTGTTTTCGTATTTTCTGTAAAATCTTGTCGAATGCGTAGTGCTCACCGATGATTGAATCGTGTACTAGCTGTATTATTTCGCGTTTGTTTATTGGTGTGGTCCTTGTTACGAATATTTCTACGTTTTTACCTAATCGAGAGAATAGTAATATTAGTTCCGTGTTGTTATCCCTATCTTGAATTATATTAATCTTACCTTTCTGTTCTAAGATTCTGTTTATTGCTTCTAGCTTGAATTTATCTGTCTCGTGCGGAGATAAGTAAATTGTGTCCCTATTAGCTACTTCAGGTGGGGTTTCTGTATAGATTATGGTTGGAAATCCTTTCAGGAAACCTTGGGTGATCTTTACTTCGGATCGTATCGAAGGTACTTGGAGTTCTCCGGATGTACATGGTCCAAGATGATGTTTGAGGGAGGTAAATTGTACGGGCAGAGTATGAGGATTATTGTCTCCGAGATCGCGTGGTCTAGTTAGAACTTTAATGAATTCTTCATCTTCGGTATTGGTTTCATAATTGCCCGACGAGTAAAATGTGATGTACCGATCTAATTCACGTTTCAAATCGTCTTCGATCGCGCGGACTTTAACGCGTGACAAGGCGTCCGCATTAGTGTTAATTTTTCCCTGTCTGTAGACTGTAGACTATTTCGTAATCGTACTCTAACAGTTTTAGTCGCCATCGCATCAACCGCGAATTGGAGTCTTTCACGTTCATAAGCCAGACTAATGGACGGTGATTCGTTACTATCGTAAATTTTCTGCCGTAAAGATATGGGTGGTTGCCCAAACTATTGCCAGTAGTTCCTTTTCGGTGGTCGAATAACGAGTTTCGGCTGAGTTTAGGGTGCGAGATGCGTAAACGATTGGTCTATCTTTGCCGATCTTTCCTCGTGAAAGGACGGCGCCTATCGTGTAATTACTTGCGTCGGTTGTCAACACGAAGGGTTGCGTCCAGTTGGGGTATTGTAATACCGGTTGTGTCGTCAATGAGTCACGTAAATTTTCGAAACTTGTCTGTTGTTCCCTGGTCCAATCGAATTCTTTATTTTTTGTCAATAGGCCGTTAAGTGGCTTGGCTATCTTTGAGAAATCTTTAATGAATTTCCTGTAATACCCACAAAGACCCAAGAATTGTTTGATTTCTTTTGTATTTTTGGGCACTGGGTATGTTTTTATTTTGTCTATTCGTTTCGGGTTAAGAGATACTCCATCAGCTGATATGACGTGACCTAAATATTCCAATTCTGGTTTTAGGTATTCGCACTTATCAGGCTGAAGCTTTAACCCGCATTGCCTAAGTCTTTCAAGTACTAACTTTAAATTTTTAGTGTGTTCCTCTAGAATACGTCCAAACACGATTATGTCGTCAATATATACAAAACAATTATTTCCTATTAAACCTCGTAGTCCTCGGTTCATCATTCTTTGGAAAGTCGGAGGAGCGTTTTTTAATCCGAATGGCATCCTGACATACTCGAAATGACCGTCGTTAGTAGAGAAAGCGGTTTTTTGGGTAAATATTTAGAATAAGGGAGCCACCTCCAATTTCAATCACCTTGAAATATGTTGCCAAGGGCGTTATTCTGAACAACTTTTTCCTACATATATATTAGTCGGACTCTTTTAGTTTTCGAGATATTTGAGAAAATAGTTATCTTAAGGCTACATAAATTTTCGACAGCATTTTACGTTCAATAGAGTGCCTTGTGTGTATATATACATATATCTTCTTTATGATTTTTACTAAAGTCGTTGACTCAATGTCCAAAGTAGTCAGTGAACTTGACATTTAGCATTAGACTGTACTACTAATGCCGACGGTACTTGAACTTTATCGACTCATATCTCGAAAAGTACTCAACCGAAAGAAGCTCATGGAAGTGTTTTGAAAAGCTCTCGATGTCAGCTATAAGAATATTAAATAAAAAGTGGGTGTTTCCATTTAAAATTTTTAACTTGGCCTGGATAGCTCCTCCATACTTACGCTTAAGGTCAAGTACGTACCACCGTTTGATGCATCTATTGACACCCTACAATTTATGTAGTAAATATTTTTTCCTAAAATGGCTTGTTTTCGAGATATTTCACCGGTCCCGGACTTTTTCTTCACCCTGTATACTATCCGTTCATTAATCCCCACATGTGTTTTCGAAGTAATTAAGTTCGTCCCAAAGGGGTTTAGGATTATTGTCGTCGCGGGGGCGGGAGTGTTTGGGGGGCTTCGCCCCCCAAAACAATAGAGAGGATTCTAGTTGCAATTTATTCGCTCTTGGAAATATTGATAGTAAAGCGCGTTATTCTTTCAAATATCTCGAAAACTAAAAGAGTCCGACTATTATATGTATAGGAAAAAGTTGTTCAGAATGACGACCTTGACAACATATTTCAAGGTGATCGAAATCGAAGGTGGCTCCCTTATTCTAAATATTTACCGTTTTTTGAATGTCTGAGTCCTTTACTCCTATTTGATGGAATCCCGAAGCTAGGTCGAACGCAGAAAAGTATTTAGCATTACCTAATTTATCTAGTATCTCGTCGATGTTAGGTATGGGATACGCGTCCTGAATCGTCTTTTCGTTAAGTTTTCGATAGTCGATGACTAACCTCCATTTTTGTTTTCCGCTAGCGTCTATTTTCTTGGGTACGATCCACAGAGGACTATTATATGGGCTATCTGAGTCTTGAATTATTCCTTTCTCGAGCATGTCCGCGACCTGTCTTTTAATTTTTTCCTGGTGAATAGGTGGATACCGATACTGTTTTGTATGAATAGGAACTTCGTCAGTTGTTCTAATTTCGTGTTCTAATACTGCGGATTTAGGTAACGGGTCTCCTGGCAATACAAAGATATCGTGGAAGCTCGAGATGATTTCCCAGATTTGTTCTTTACCTTCCCTTAAATGGCTTAAACGTGTATTTTCTCTTAATATGTTAATTCTATTTTTGTCTTTGGGAATTGATTGCATTCGGTAAATCAGTTTCTCATCAAAATCTTCGACTGACTCAACTTGATTCTTTAGTGATTCCGGAATAATTGGACGACCATTTCCATCGAGTTTAGTAATTGCTCCACTACATGAAAGAAAATTAACTAATACGGTTTTGTTTTTGCAAATTGTGTTTGGTTTATTACAGTTCGCGTTTTCCCTACGTTTTACAATACTTCCTATTTTAAATTCGTTCGCGGTTAACGAGAAATCATTTTCATAGAGGAAATCCGCGCCTATAATACCATCTTGAAATATTGGGGAGTCGTTACTGATTACATGGAATTTGTGACATTTGTTGTTGAAAGGAATAAATACAGAGTAAAGGGTTTCTGTCGTGTTGTTCTTAATTCCCCTAAGAGCAATTGACTCGCCCTGTAACAACGTGTTATCCCTAACTTGTTTTTCTTTTATTAATGAAATCTCGCTGCCGGTGTCTATTAGGAATTTTGTGGGGCTGATACCTGGCAAATCTAGTTGTACGAACGGGGAGTTGTCCACTCGTCCTGACAGGGTAGTTCTAGAGTTGAGGATGTCGACTGTTGTTCTGGTGGATGGTTGTGAGACTCTACCTGGAGAAAATTTCTCTGCTGTCCCGGTTGGGTTGGTTGTTGTTGTTGCTTCCACCTTTTTGTCCTGCACTCCTCTTCCAGATGACCTTTCCTTTTGTAGTAGGTGCACTCCTTATTGTGGTAGTTCGGGTCATAGTTCCGTCTTGGTTCCATTGGCCGGTTCATTGGTGTTCATTGATTGAAGCGATTCGGCTCCATAGATCGGTTCCTTGGTCTCTCTAGCGGTCTAGTCCAGTTTGGCCTCTGGGACCTCATGTATGACAATTCGACGTCAAACATTCTCGCAGCCTCAAACGCCTGGTTGAGCGTTTCCAATTGTTGAGAGAACAGGTATTGCGATATTTCCGCCTTTACGTTACGTCGAAAACATTGGATAGCTTCTTCATTAGCTATTACTTCTTTAATATCGATGTATAACTTCAATTTCTGTTCTGAATTGATGGCTGTGATAATTTCGTCCCGTATTCCCGAGAATCTACGTAGGAAATCATCGATGGACAACTCCCGTGCCTACACGTGTCGCGTTTTGTTTTCAATGATGCCGCGTCCATTGTTCGGCCATACAAGAATCGAATTTTTTCGATGAGTTTTGGAATTGTGTCTACCGCATCCGGTCGTATGGAAGTTGCAACTCTACCTTTTAATTTCTGCGAAATTATTGCCATTACCAGGAATGGGTGTTGTTGCGGTACCAGCATGGCTGATATGCGCATTAGACTGCTAATAAAAAATTCGGCAGTACTTGTTAATTACTCCAGATAGTGTTTCCGGAATATGGCAAGAGAGTGTGTTGGCGTGTGGATTTGATCCTTCCTGAGATTTTCCTTTCCCGTCTAATCTACCTTCTACCGTTTGCAACTGGTCCGCTATCGTTATTAACTTTTCGGCTATCGCGTTAACAGTTAGATTAATGTCACCAAGGATTGGTCGCGTTGGAGATTGAGCGCGAGACATTTTGTAATCGAAAGCAGTTACGAATTCTTGTTGGAGCAGGTCGTCAGATGTTGTAGATAGACTTACGTTGCTTTTGCTTTCTCGCCACTGGGTCCACTTGAAGTCCAGGTTGACGGAGTCTTTCGGTTCGTTTTTCAGGATATTTCTGGAAATTCTTGCTTGCAAGATAACTAGAGCAACTAGTAGATTTTCTTCCAGATGAACGCACAGGTAATATCCCTACCGCTGCCACCAAATTATGTCGAAAGACTACACCAAGTGTTTATTGTCAATACTTTTATTTAAAATAACTACGTCGATAGTTCCGCACTTTACAAAGTTCGCTTTTTGAATGAATTGGCTCCGCGCTTGGAGCCTGTATTCAAGGGGCTGAAAAGCGTCTTTGGTGGGGTAGCGTTGAGTATCCTGCGTTAGGAGTAGACAAAGGAAAAGTCTTCTAAATGGAAAGGGAGTGTTTTGGTTTAGAAGGGATTAATATCTTCTTGGGAAATCTCGGATGCTTTTTAAGAAAAGGGAATGTTCTCAAAGTTATGTGCCCTGTTCGGAAAGGATGTAATAGGAATCAAGAGATCGACAGGAAAGGGACGAATTTATGTATCCGGCGAGCATTGCTGGGCGAGGATACCAGATATACGCAACACTGGCAACGGAGAAGTCCTCGTGCCAGACAGGCCGGCTCTTATAGCCCTTATCTATGCTTCAACACTTTGTATTTAGGATATGTTACCAATGCCTTTTGGGTCCAGGAAGTATGACTAATAAACTATTTCACTCTTGGCATTTTCTTTGATTGAAAAAGTGATATTGATACAAGATCGTATTAATTCTGGCGCATATATCAACAGGGGCAACATCGCTGAAAATTGTAACGAAATGCCTCGGTTACCTATCATTTCCTGTAAAATGCTCTTTTTATTCATGGCCATCAGCAGCATAAAAATTTCTAAATACAGTAAAATCTCGGTTAGTGCATTTCAATCGGGACCGAATGGGAACTCCAATCGAGTACAGAACACGTTTCTCGAGTGAGTTCGGCTCGCCTTTGATGTGGTGACAGCCGAGAATCGAAGCAGCGTACGGGGAAAAAAGCAAGTTTAAATACCCGTATACGTGTGAGACAATGCTAACGTAATTAAAATTTAAGATTAAAACTTTTTTATTTCTGATTTTTTTTTAATGAAAATTTTACTAACATATTTGTGAGGTTTTTCTGATTAAAATGAGACTAAACACGATATAGTTTGAATTATATTTACTTGTTGATACTGATTAAATACGTACCACAAAGTGCCTGCGAACGAGGAAAATGGTGATTGGCAGATGCGAGAGAGAGAGAAAGAGAGAGGATGTGTGCGAGAGAGAGAGGAAGAACGAAGTGTGAATGTTCGGTGACGAGCGGATGGGCTCTTCTTTTTGAGCGATTAGCGAAATAGGTGTTACGTCTGGAAAATTTTGCAAATTTGTCCGCCTCACGTTCCCTTATCAAGCCTTCGGGTTATAGGAGTCTCCTCATGTAAGGGACGTGGGGAGGGCGAATTACTACTTCATCTTTTCCAATTTTCTCCTCGACTCTGTGTTTTCTCATCAAGCCTTCGGGTTATGAGAGTCTTCTTCATGTGGGAAAGGCACAGGGAAGAGTTTGAGTCTATAATCATTCTATTTTGTCTTTTCTATTCTTTATTCTCCTTACATCTCTCAATTCTTTTCTTTAGTTATTACCCCTCCTTGAGACTATCGTCGTGCTCAACTGCGTAGTAACAGATTTCGAACTATACAAAAACTCGGGTTCGACAGAGGAGAGGTATCATAAACAGCGTACGCTGCGCAGTTAGCCAGTGCTTCGCATTATAGGGGTCTCCTCAGGTTAACTGCGCAAAAGCGTAGAGATCAATTTATCATTTGAATTTCAACCGAATCTCTCCTCTTTTCCACACGTGGGCGCCAGTCGGCCCCTAATTCGATCGTATGCGTGAGATGAGTGCTGGAATGGAAGCGCGGATTAATCTATCTATTTGAACATTTGGTTGATAGAATGAACAAGGAATGAGAACCCTCGCAGTTAAGCGTTAGCAAGCGTTCGACGACTGTTTGGGGGCGAGGGGTCGAACGGGGCAATAAAAGTCTTTGTATCGAATTCCGAGAATTTGCCTGAAACCAAGACCCAACGGTAATTTTCAAATAGCAAGAACGTTCTAGAACTAGCTACGCTGCTAATGAAATAACTTATATTCAATTTAATAATCAAGGAATATGTTAGCTAATCGAGAATTTCATCCAAACATGGAATGTTTTACAACATGCGCGCCGGCGAAACTCGCGTTGCGATTATGAACAAACGACTACTAATAATGTTAATTAATTACGCCGACTGCTAGTCTAAATCGTGCGATTGCCAATCGATCAAATTATTAATACATAATGGTATGATGGATATAAATTTTATTCATAATTATTCGCTTCATTGTTGAATGGTTCTGGTTTAAACATTAATTCAGATTTAAATAATTGCTGATATTCGTTATATCTGATTATCGAAAGCGAGAAATGGAATATTCCAGAAAAATCTACGGCGTAGGAACACCGAAAAGCCGTTAGACAGAGATGGAACACCAAGAGAGAGAAAGAACATAGTCTAGAGGAATTTAGCTAGCACGCGTCTTCGACCAATAGCGACGCACGCGACGCTGTCGTCACGCGCTATGATTTGTCGGAATGTCCCCACGCAGGACATCATCCTCGCGACGGGCCCTTCCGGCCAGGATCGCGATCGATTCCGATCACTCTTCGTCGAACAATCGAGTAAGTCGTGACGGGAGCCCGTGCGTCTAGAGATAGAGTTGTAATTAGTACTTTCACGTGATTTAGCTGCGCGGCAAGTCCTATCCGTAGGCAGAGTGTCGCGAGGGTGAAATTCGGAAATACGTTGCAAAGACTCAGTGACGCGCACGTAAAGCCTTTTCACACTATTAATATTTCTATCTTTTCTCTTTCATTTTTATTCCGTTCGATCGCGTAATCTTCGTATTAAATTCAATCGCGTTAATAGTCATCCTTCTACAAAATCGTAATCGTCTTGTGTTCGTTTTGATTAAATTTTGATACGCAATAAAGGGCAATCGGGCGCGCGACAAGTGTTAGTGCGACAGCTTCCTCATCATCTCTCTCTTGGTGTTCCAGACTAACCAGCGATTATTCAACGAGCTACCACCGATTTCCGAGCGATTTATTATCATATATTATAAACTACATTTTCACGGTAAGCCTGTCAATTACTAATTTTTCGAGCACGGCATTATCATTGAACTTTCAACAAGGCAAAACGGGCGATCTATTAAGCCTTCGGGTTATGAGAGTCCCTCCATTTTAGATCGTCTCGATTTTTACGTTCAGGTACCGTTTATAAATAATACGCTATTCTAAAATTCTGAATTTTGATTTATCGCGACTTTGTGTGTATGACGATTTCTAGACTACGATATTTTGTCAGGGGCGACCTGTAAAGCCCTTTCGGGGGTTGTGAGGGCCTTCTCCATTCAGGTCGTTCCCTCGCGGCCAAACACCGCTAATTTTCCATTCAATTAATATATTAATTGGTTGAGGAAGTCGTCTTACACCTAGATTCGATAACACGTCTAAAATCATAATTTATACGAAGTCCAACTGCGAATCAAAGGCTGTCCATATCTTTACACGATTTTCAGACAAACAATAGTCATTATTATATGAAATAGGTTAAGCATCTTTACCCTTGTCAAACCAGTATTGTTTTGAATTGAATTTATCTAATAGTAATCATTAATATTATCAAGCATTAATAGCATTAAACTCAATAGTCATTTTCAGTTGTACTACATTCAATAGTTTTTGAATTACATTTTTATTTGTTGCTCACTATCCAGTCTACTTTATTTCTTTGAGTTACAACGCCTATTTTTACATCAAATCCACGCACGCCAACACAACGTTTCAAGGAGGGACCCGTATGGGACCTAGAACACTGACGAACCCAACGGAAATAAATTCTATCTAAATTTCCGTCTTTTAAAAATTGTTCTGATCGTAGAGGACGTTAACGCGTCATACGCGGTCAGAGCTGGTGGCAGCGAGACCTTTCTCATCGCAAAGATCAATCAAATCAAGGAAAATTAACAATCGATCTTTTCCAATTTTCCTTCCTAGTAAATTTCCATATCACTTTACGTTGCGCGCTCGCCTCGCGCCGCGCAACGTAACATAGGCGACACGTGCTGCGAAAAAATTTATTAGTATGTTACATTAGCTGTGTATAGTAAAAGTTTTTGGACTATATGCGAGGCGTAAATGTAAAAATCTGAATAAATTGCCACAAAAGGATAATGTAAAATAATAAAGTACATTATTACAATACGAATCGAGCGAATGATTAAATAATAATTGGCGTATTCAATCAAATGTTCAACTTTTTATTCGCACAATCGTACACGATGACAGTCAGAATACCCTGCTGTCCTTTGAAGGGGAAACGCGCTGACAAAATACACATGGCCTACCTCAACCTTTTCCCTATTTCGATTTTTATAACTCCGAAAGCACAGCGCCCAGACCTATCGTAATTTCACCCTGCAGCCTTGAGCAGTTTTTGAAGACGATTCAGAAAGGACATTCCTCGGGTCGCTTGCCTTCTCCAAACACTTTCCATTCAAACACGCAATCCTTCGATTCCTGATAGCTGAGAGACCCAACGTGGTCATCAGCCGTTCTCGATCATCAGGCCTGTTTAGTCTACCCTCTTTCAAGACCTCACGCAGTCCAAGTCCCCATCATAAAGCGTACGAAAGCAAACTAGAGTCAGGTTAAGGGGGTAGACTAGGGTAATGCAGCGCGTTGACATTACCGGCAAAAATGGGCCTATTAATGGGTTTACGGGAATCGGTTATTTGTCCTTATAAGAGAACACATAGGGCTGGGTGAGAGCTCATTCGAAAGAGGAAGGTCCAATGCAGGGGGCTCAACCGATGGTTTAACGAGATTGTGTTGATATCTAATAATATGAGTGTCCAAAGTAGAGGAAAAATCGAGAAAATACGCCCGCTGAATCCAAGTACATTTTAAGTAACTATAACAGTTATGTGACTAAAACGATTTGTTGAGCCCCCTTCATTGAACCTTCCTCTTTCGAATGAGCCCTTATTCAGCTCAAGACCTTTTCATATAAGGACGAATAACCGATTCCCGTAAAAGCATTCCCAAAGACGAGTTCCGCCATTATCTGGATACTACAGAGCAAGTTACGTGACAAATTTAGTTCAGCTAATAGTTATAAGGTGGCGTCTAAGTAGAAAGGCTGCCGATCTGGAATCGTAGCCAGAATCAAGCGTCAGCTTGATTCGCGAAAAGGCAACAACGCCCGAACGCTGAGTGAGACGCACTACAGTCATGCTGTCCTTCTCTCATTCTGCATGTTGAGATTGTCCCTTTTCTCTAAGATTTGACTGCCGCCCGCCTGGATTTTTCACAGCGTCCCATAACAAACCTCGCCCCATTCAAACTATATCGTGTGTGGTATCATTTTAATCAGAAAAATTTCACCAATGCGCTAGTAAAAATTTCATTTAAAAAAAGTCAAAAATAAAAAAGTTTTATAATTGAATTAGTATTAGTCACACCGATATGTTTCGGCTCTTTCCTTTGATCATTGGACCTCTCGCTCTCTCCTCCACTGTCTGTCCCTTTCTACGTTCACGCTTGGCTGGCCATCGCATATAATCCGAGATTCGACACCTCGGCTGAATATATGAATTGTTGCACATATTCAACTTTTACTGTATAGTCGCGAGGTCCCTCCATTTATTAGTTCTAATAGTACCATAGTACTTTTTTATGCATAATGTTTCAAGGAGTTGACAAGTAAAAAAAAAATGCAATTCCATTTAAATAAAAAGTGGATTTGCATTTTTTGAGTGCATCGTTGCATTCATGAAGAAAATGAAATCACAGAAAAATAGACATTATCATCCCATTGAACTTTTACATAAACAGCTTTTTCCTATCTCTTACCAAATTCAAGATATAACCCGTCCCAATTGCATGACATATCCTGTATACTTTTATTAATTAAGAAACATTTATTTAAAAAAGGTAATAACTTTTTCTAAAAATAATTCTCAGATTGCACGTTCCTTCGCTTCTTTAGAGTAGGCATATATTTTTCAGCAGCGAGGAGTGCTACGGTGCGCTATATAAAATCCACGCGTTTGGTCAGTCAGAATTTATCGGAGCGGGACAATTCTATCGTTTGGGTTGAAAGAAGGATAGCATGATCACCATACATCTCACTCTAAACGCGCGCCAATGTTTCGCTTTCGTTCTTCAGGCGTATCGTGGCGATGCCTCTGGCGAGATGAGCGTTTGAATGTGTTTGTAAAAATACTTGAGGCGCTGTTGCCTTCCTAGATCGTGTTGCGCGCACGCTAGCTGAGAATTAAACCTTTCAAGTTCGTAACTAAACACGTAAGTGGCTCCACCAGGCCCAACGAAAAAACTACTGTAATACCGACGTCCCGAATCGGTGACGTCACGTACTGTGTCTACCCCCTTAATTGCCCTCGACGACCCTTAAAAATAAGCCGTCGCCGTCGTAAAAATAAAAGTACAAAAGTTTTATTGTTGCATTAGCATTTATCACGCTGCACAGTGGGACACTGGCCTGGAAAATCTGGTCAAAAATATTTTAGCATTATTTTAAAATCTAAAGCCATAATGTTATAGGTCGTTGGATTCGTTTTAACGTCAATTACAACAATATGTAGTAGTGAAAAATAGAATTAAAACTGAACATATTGAATTAGTTATAGCTTAAAAAATACCAGAGACATAAAAGTATACTTTGGTGTAATCTAAATGCATATGAGGTAAATTTAATTTTATCACTTATCATTTAACTTGAAGAAACAAAGTAATTTTTCAAAACCACGTAGTCGTCTCAAAAATCGACAAATGATAAAAAAAAATCACAGTAAATCATGGCACATGGATCGAATTAACTATTGGTGAATGAATATTTCATTGTGGGTATTATATCCAAGCGAGGTATCGAATCTCGGGTTACACCTCGACGCCAGCCAAGCGTGAACGTAGAAAGGGACAGACAGTGGAGGAGAGAGAGAAGTCCAATGTTCAAAGGAAAGACCCGAAATGTATCGGTGTGACTAATACTAATTCAATTATAAAACTTTTTTATTTTTGACTTTTTTTTACTGAAACTTTTACTAGCGCATTGGTGAAATTTTTCTGATTAAAATGATACCAAACACGATATAGTTTGAATGGGGCGAGGTTTGTTATGGGGCGCTGTAAAAAATCCAGGCGGGCGGCAGTCAAATCTTAGCGAAAAGGGACAATCTCAACATTCAGAATGAGAGAAAAACAGCATGACTGTAGTGCGTCTCACTCAGCGTTCGGGCGATGTTGCCTCTTTCGCTTGCCTTCGCAGCATACTTCGAGTGACGTACTCAAGCTGACGCTTGATTCTGGCTACGATTCCAGATCGGCAGCCTTTCTACTTAGACGCCACCTTATAACTACTAGCTGAACTAAATTTGTTACATAACTTGCTCTGTAGTATCCAGATAATGGCGGAACTCGTCTTTGGGAATGCTTTTACGGGAATACACTTTTCGTCCTTATATGAGAAGATCTTGAGCTGAATAAGGGCTCATTCGAATGAGGAAGGTTCAATGAAGGGGGCTCAACAAATCATTTTAGTCACAAAACTGTTATAGTTACTTAAAATGTACTTGGATTCAGCGGGCGTATTTTCTCGATTTTTCCTCTACTTTGGACACTCATATTATTAGATATCAACACAATCTAGTTAAACCATCGGTTGAGCCCCCTGAATTGGACCTTCCTCTTTCGAATGAGCCCTCACTCAGCCCTATGTGTTCTCTTATAAGGACAAATAACCGATTCCCGTAAACCCATTAATAGGCCCATTTTTGCCGGTAATGTCACCTCGCTGCATTACCCGTGTCTACCCCCTTAAGCATGTGCTTAAGCCCAGCTTAGAAATAAGCTGCGACTCTGAATACCGGCCAAAGATATTAAATTTGGAAGTGTATTTAATTTGTATGTGGATTTTATGTTGAGGCTTGTGCGAAACATTCTTATATTTTTTAGCAAAATAGTGTATGAAATGAGATGTTCAGTTTCTTGACAATCCGACTAAGCACGGTGTGTAGCAATGCTTGCTTCATAAAACAACTAAGGTTAGTAAATTATGTGAATCGTTTGACAGGTATTGGTTAGTGTAGAGGAATATTTACAAGGTGGTTATTAAGATACCAGAGGATGATTCATCCACGTATTGCATGTAATAGGACAAAAGATATCTTAGAATGTGATTTGATGTACGTTGTTCTGGCGTAGTGGAGGCTGGTAACGATGCTTAGAAAGGAACAGTTGGTTGGTAGAATGTGCGAATGATTGAGAACATGTAAAAATGTGTGACCTCAGGTTTTTACTATTATATATTAAATTTCAAGCATAAATAAATATTCATATCTATATTAATGATCCTTACACCACTGTTCTGTCGTTTACTTTACTTAATAAAATCCCATCAAGATACAATAATATTGCCTAATTGTATGCAAATGTACTAGTTTATTTTGTTTCATTAGTAGTGCATAAGTGCTTGACAATGCGGCATAACACGGTGCGTAGCATTCTCATTGCAAAGTAATATCTATCTATTTACCGCAGTAAGAGGAGCATATAATACAGTTTTATTAATAAATAATTAAGTTGCAGCCAAAATCAAATGTTGGATATATTTAACATTATTTGGTAAGTAGTTTTGTGTATTAGAGGTATATTACTATCACTGTGAAATCTATTCACATCTACCATTTCCACAGCCTCTAATTGATTTCAGCGGCTCTCATCACCTTAATTGAATGAAACCGAACAACAATACGCTTGTCTCATAATTAAGGTCAAATAGTTATTTGTAACATTTGACAGTTATAGGTTAGAGTGAAAAATATTTGGAAATTGAATGCAGTTACTTTCTTACAAGATATATCTGGAAGTATGTTTAAGGTAAAAAAAATATTAAACCATATTTTCTTCAATACATTCTTTATTTCAAATTAATGTTGTTGAGTGCAATGTATCAATATAAAATAATATGATTTCTTTTTTTTATCTTCAGCATTCATTCAGACATTCATGAGGAAATTACAAGCAAAAAATTATGGAGTAGAAAAGTTGAATAGATCCATTAAAGAAATTAAACAGTGTGAAATGAAATAGTAGAACAAATAACAACAACGTACTCTGAAAATAAATGCAATTACTTTCTCACAGGATATATCTGGAAATATGTTTAAGGTAAAAGAAATATTAAATCTTATTTTTTTCAATACATTCTTTATTTCAAATTAATGTTGTTTAGTCCAATGTATCTGAAGTTTGTTTTATTTATTTTAACAATATTCAACACGATTCAAATGGATATATATGAATAATCAGAAATCAGAAAAAACACGTCTACATACTTCGGAAGCAAGAAAGCCGAATGAAGAAGAAGTTTTTTAAACAGAAGAATTAATAAAAAAAAGAAATTATATCTAAGGAATACAACGGTTAAACTTCGTCTTAGGGGACCAAAAATTAACGGGTCCAAAATATGTGTTCTTGTAGTTTTTGATCTGAAAAGTCCGAAAATGCAAATTAAATGTCCAGGAAACCAATAGTTCAAAAGATACGAGTATATAAAAATGTGTGTACTTGGCGTACTTTGACAGATCAGTACGATGCGATATTGACTCTTCCCCGCGTCCAATCCTTTGTTTGGACTCTATTTGTTGGGTGTGAGTACCATCAGTTCCTATCAAATCCTATTGTTACTATTGTTTATAAAAAAAAAACTTAACCTTAGGTATACCGGGTTTAGGCCACCACTTATATAATTCTGTTTTACCGACGGCGACTCCACTCATTGGACAATATGGCGTCGTATTGACCTGTCAAAGTACGCCAAGTATACACATTTTCATGTACTCGTATCTTTTGAACTATTGGTTTCCTGGACATTTAACTTGCATTTTCGAATGTTTCAGGTCAAAAACTATAAGATTTGATACTTTTCATCCAGAAATTTTTGGTCCCCCAAGACGAAGTTCAGCCGAAAATGAGACTTAATTTGTAATTTCCTGTTCCAATTTCCGTAATATACAGTTTAATTTATGGTTTACATTGTCTTTTTCTATTTACAAATAGATACTTTTGTCATGTAAAAATTCATAAATAAAAAAAAAGTTGTAATATCAGAGTTGTTACTTCACTAATCACTTTCATCTATTTTGCATCACTTGTGTTTACAAATTTCAAATTCATCTCATTCGACTACAACAGTCCAACTGAAATATTCCATTGTTCAGACTAATTAGAAAAACTATTAAAACATTTATATAGAAACAATCTTGTTCAGAGAAGACTTATAGAGAAAAGATAGAAAAGGATATTTAATTACTATCAATTAGTTTTATTTCACCATAGGCAAAAATAACCTCAAATCTTACAAAACGGAATTCACTAAATTTCTTGACAATTGTACTAGATAATATTAATTATATGTAGTCCGACAATATATTGTGTCAGTTACATTTGTTTTTCTTGGTAATCTCCAGTACTTCAAAATTTTCTGGCGAAACACGGAGATATGTTTTGTCATGCTCCTGCCGAAACCGAGAGTGTTTACTTTCTCAAACTGTCAGCTGTCAGGCACTGTCAGGCCAACGACCCGATGATGTCTCTGTCAGTCATAGACAGGCGACGTCATCGGGACAACAACCTCGCCAGGTAATCGACAACTTAGTAACGACAATTTTCAAGAGTCGAATTTCGAGAACTTTAAAACATCTAGTAACTGGAATCTGTAAATATTACAGAGATGTCACATTACAAAATGCTGGTTGTGTTTTATAGTTTGACACATGTTAGGTTATATGTATGTATATAAATTACGAATTTTCCAACCGAATATTATCAAAGTGTCAAAAGAAGCAGTGGATTCCAAAGCATAAAATTAGTGTTTTCGGAATTTACGTGTTAAATACTGTTGATGAGATCGGGTCGCGGTATAAATATATGTATATGGATGTGTATTTAGATTAATAGATTTAATATCATAATAACATACAATCTGTAGCGGAGCGCGAATAGTGCCTAAAACAGTGAGTAGTGGTACGACTGATGAGGATGGCAGAAAGAAAGAATGAATGGTATGTGTGGTATGTCTGAAGGAATGTGTGAAGTGAGCAGAGAGAAAAAGAGAAAGGAAATGGTACGGTTAGCAAGCGAAGCATTGGTGCAATAAATACATTTAAGAAAAGAGGAAAAGCGAATTTATTTACAACCCCAGGCCAGAGACATAACAATTGGTGACCCCGACGTGATGGGACTGGAAACGGAGCCTGGGTCAAGCAAAACGAAAGACGAATCGATCGGTAATGAATATGAAGTCAACAAGGTCAGTATCAAAATTCCGCCATTTTGGACAGATAAACCGGAAATATGGTTTTACCAAGTAGAAGCCCAATTCCGAATCTGTAACATTACGCAAGAAGATACTAAATTCAACTACTTGGTGGCTCAGCTAGAACCGAGATTTATCGAGAATCTATGGGATATTATTAAAGATAAAGGAAATGATAAATACACGTTAGCGAAACAAAGGCTATTAAGTACTTTTAAGGAAAGCGAGAACAAACGTATTAAAAGGTTGATTACAGGTATGGAATTGGGGGACCTAAAGCCTACGCAGTTGCTGCGTAAAATGAAAACGTTACAGGGCACAGATGATATATCGGAAAAAGTTCTGAGAACTCTGTGGCTCGAAAAAATGCCAAATCATGTAAGAAACGTACTTGTAGTTAGTGACGAGACCTTAGAAAAAGTAGCAGAAATGGCGGATAAAATGGTGGAAACGACGACCAATGCAGAAATAGCTAACGTTGGTAAGGATGCACCGTGGAGTGACATCATTTCAAAAATTTCTGCTCTAGAGCAGCAGATCGTTGCGATAAATGTGTCACGAAGACCACGACCAAGAGGCAGGAGTTTCGACCGGAATCGAGCTAGGAGCAAGAGTGGATCAAGGAGAGCATTTGATCCGAACGGTAAACTCTGCTATTATCATTTTAGATTTGGGAAAAGATGCAACCCCGAAAAATGTAAACAGCCGTGCAGCTGGAGCAATCGGGAAAACCCCAGCTTGCAGTAGATGGCGCGGCAAGGTCTGCTGCATTTCCAAAAGAGGATTGCCGCAAATACCGACTATTCGTAAAGGATAGAAAAACAGGGATGCGATTCCTGGTGGACAGCGGAGCGGATATATCGTTAATTCCTGCTAACTCTGAGGCAAGGACTCCGTCTGACTGCAAATTATACGCAGCAAACGGAACGGAGATCCCGACATACGGTATAAAAATCCTCACGGTGGACTTGGGACTGAGACGCTCATTTCAGTGGCCGTTCGTGGTGGCCAGAATTGGTAAAGGAATACTGGGTGCCGATTTCTTGAACCAGTTCCAGTTATTGGTGGATAATCATAAGAAACAATTGATTGACGACACTACTAAATTGTCAATAACAAGTGAAATAACGTCAATAGACGAGGACAACAAAATTAGCACAATAAAAAACTCGTCCAAATTTTCAGATCTTCTGTACTTATACCCAGGGATCACGAAACCAGGGATAGTAACGAAGACAAGCGAGCATGAAGTCAACCACCATATTATCACACAGGGCCAACCAGTGTATTCAAAGGCACGACCATTGGACCCTAAAAGGATGGAACTGGCGAAACAGGAATTCAAATATATGCTTGATAACGGTATAATAAGACCCTCGAAATCAGAATGGGCGAGCCCACTGCACCTAGTAAGGAAAAAGGACGGTACATTAAGGCCCTGCGGCGACTATAGACGGTTAAATGCATTGACGATTCCAGACCGTTATCCGATACCGCGAATCGAAGATTTCCACACGATTTTGCAGGACAAAACAATATTCTCAAAAATAGATTTAGTCAAAGCATATTACCAAATACCAATAGCGGAAAACGACAAATGTAAAACAGCTGTTATCACGCCGTTTGGATTATATGAATTTAACGTTATGAGTTTCGGATTAAGGAATGCCCCCTCGACCTTCCAACGATTCATAAACGAAGTATTTCGAGGCATAGATGTGGCATTCCCTTATATAGATGACGTACTCATAGCTTCGGCGTCAGAAAAAGAACATCGAGAGCATTTAAGACTAATTTTCGACAGATTACAAAAATTCGGTCTTCGTATTAACCTGTCAAAGTCGGTGTTCGGAGTGGAACAAATAGAGTTCTTAGGATATCTAATAACCGCCGAGGGTTCACGTCCTCTCCCCGGAAAAGTACATGTAATATTGAACTATAAATTACCTAATACCATCTAGGATTTACGCACCTTTTTAGGTATGATCAACTTCTATAGAAGGTATTTAAAAGACGCAGCACAAACACAAGCAGTACTGCATGAAATGCTGCGAGGCGCGAAGAAGAAAGACCGGAGGAAAGTACCGTGGACGGAGGAAGCGATAAGGAAATTCGAAAAGTGTAAATCGGATTTAGCTAATGCCGCCCTTCTATGCTTCCCAAGATCAGAATTACCACTATCTGTGTGCACGGATGCCTCAGACTGGGCCGTAGGAGCGGTGCTCCAACAATATGAGAAAGGAAGCTGGAAACCAATAGCATTTTATTCGAAGAAACTAAGCGACACGCAAAAGGCGTACAGCACGTATGACCGTGAGTTATTAGGTATTTATTTGTCCATCAAACAGTTTAAGCACATGTTGGAAGGGAGGAAATTTGTGGTATTCACAGACCACAAACCAATAACATTCGCATTCAAACAAAAAAACGAAAAAGCATCTCCTAGGCAACAGCGCCAGCTCCAATACATTTCGCAGTTTACTACGGACATTCGTCACATAAGCGGAAAAAACAACATAGTAGCGGATACATTATCAAGAATTGAAGAAGTCGCCCAAGTCGACTACCATCAAATAGCTGAAGAGCAGGAAAAAGACGACGAATTGAAGGAACTAAAGGAAAACTCTACATCATTAACATTTAAGCAGTACGTACTACCAACAGGGAAATCCCTATGGTGCGATACATCACAAAATACAGTAAGGCCATACATACCGAAAGTATTTCGAAAAGAGTTATTTAATCAAATCCACGGATTAGCACACCAAGGAACAAAAACTACAGTGAAGGAAATGACCAACCGATTCATTTGGCCAGGAATAAGGAAAAACGTGCAGGAGTGGACACGAACGTGCATAAACTGTCAAAAAGTGAAAATAAATAAGCACACAAAATCTAAATTCGCCGAGTTTCAGGAACCAGATGCACGCTTTAGAGTAGTACACATAGATATCGTTGGCCCTTTACTACCTTCAGAGGGAAACGTATACTGTCTAACGTGCATTGATCGATTTACATGCTGGATGGAAGTAGTCCCACTATAGGATATTACAGTCGAAACTGTAAGCAAAGCCTTTTACGAAAACTGGATAAGCAGATTTGGCGTACCAAGTAGCATAATAACAGACCAAGGAAGACAATTCGAATCACGGTTGTTCAAAAGCTTGATGGCAATATGTGGAGCGAAAGTCTTGCATACGACTCCGTATCACCCACAATGTAATGGGAAAATCGAACGTTTTCATAGGACTTTAAAAACCGCTATAAAAGCACATGGCAATAATAAATGGACGGAAACCCTACCGACAGTACTGCTAGGATTGAGAGCAGCGCTGAGGGAGGATACCAATCATTCGGTGGCGCAAATGGTGTATGGAACAAATATACGACTTCCAGGAGAATTTTTCGACCAATTGTGGCACGAGGTAGAACCCGAGCCCTTTGTGAGCAAACTCCAAAGCCACATGGACCTGCTAAAACCCACCAAATCACAGAGAGCTACAAAACAAAAGATATTTATACATAAAGATTTAAAACTCTGCTCTCATGTTTTTCTAAGGGTGGACAGGATTAAGAAACCACTGGAGCCAGCATATGATGGACCGTTCCTAGTATCACAGAGGCATGACAAGTACTTCACAATAATAATTAAAGGAAAGGAAGTAAATATTTCAATAGATCGACTCAAACCAGCATATATTTTGAAGTCAGAAGAAAACTGTAACGATAAAACGCCAAGCAGTACAAATGATAGCGCACAACCCACTGCATCAACGCGCGTAAAAAGAACAATTAAACTTCCGGTAAGATTCCGAGACTGAGTATAGCGCAATAACAAAAATGTAAATATAAGTAATATAAGTTGTTCCAAGTTCCTATATTTTTATACTTAGTCGTCGTAATTATTTATAAGGTAAAGTAACACTGTTTGATCGTTTTCGCCCCTTAACCGGGAAAGGGGTTAGAAAACGGATTCGGAAGCGATTTTTTGCCGGTGCGCGACCTTACCGAAGCGATAGACTTCCAGTTTACGAAACTCGTATAGAAAAAGGCGCAATTTATGAATAAGAAAAGTTTAGACTCTGTAGTTGTATGTTAATAAAGTTTAATCAGAAAGAAATGTTAAACAGTTCTTGCGTTCCGAAGCAACGCGTTCGAAATTCAGAAGAAAGGCGCAATTTATGAATAAGAAAAGTTTAGACTCTGTAGTTGTATGTTAATAAAGTTTAATCAGAAAGAAATGTTAAACAGTTCTTGCGTTCCGAAGCAACGCGTTCGAAATTCAGAAGAACTAATACGCGAAGACGTATAAGAAGAAGCAGCAGCGTTCGCAAGTATGCGGCGGCATATTTATATTATGTTTCCCCCCCGTCTCCGCCGTCGCCCGCCGGCCTACCAGCTCAGTCGGCTCGCTACGTCGGCCAACGGAGCGAGTGAGATCGCTGGAGGTCGACGGAACGAACAGCTGAGACGAAGGAAGCGATCTAGCTTCTAGAAATTTCAAGCGTTAACGTTCGACGCTTGAACATACCGCCCGCCTTCTTTGGACGGCAAAGAAGCACGCACTGCTTCAAAGAAACCTGGCCCATATATAACCTTAAAGCGTCCAGTATAGTTACGCGCATCAGACCGTTGAACAAGTGTGTAGTTTTAAGTGTATAAAGGTGAAAAGACTTACAACTAATATAATACAAAGGTAAGTAATTATATAAAAAAAGAACGTTATAAGTAACCTTAAAATATAAAGTATAAAGAAAAGAAATATACGATTGAATCGACTATGGCAGCAAACCGCCCGCCATAAACTATATAAATTTTTAAACGCATGGAAAAATTCCAAACGGAAAATTATGTCGAAGCAGATGAAGTGATGTCAGCAGAAGACACCGGGAGGGGGCACAACTTGACTATTGGTCTGGTGACAGAACCGCTAATAGTTCTCAAGGTGGCTACTCTCACTCGTCCATCTGGCCCTGGATGAAGGGCTTCGACTCGGCCCAGCGGCCATTTTGCCGGAGGTTGCAATTCGTCGCGTAGTAACACTAGTGTCCCCAGCTCCAGGTTCTCCTTCTGCTGACGCCATTTGGGAAGCTGCTGAAGGCTTTGCAGATATTCCCGCCTCCACCTGTGCCAAAAGTGAGAACGTAATATAGAAATTTGTCGCCAACGTGAAATAAGAGAAATATTATGCGATTCGGATTCTGGATCCGGAACGATACAAGTGGGTTCACCGATTAAAAAGTGTCCGGGTGTTAATGCCGACAGGTCCGAGGGGTCGTCGGAAAGTGGATGTAGCGGCCGTGAATTTACGCATGCTTCCACCTGGCACAAGAGCGTTGTCATCTCCTCGAAGGTAAGCGTAGCGTTTTCGACGATTCTCCGTAGGTGGTGCTTAACCGTTCTAACTCCTGCCTCCCATAGGCCCCCGAAGTGCGGAGCATACGGAGGGATGAAGCTCCAGTTCGTGCCATCGGCTGCCAACGAAGCTGCGGCGTCTAAGTAAAAGGCGGAGGCGCCGCGGAACATGTTGCGCAACTCCCGGTCCGCTCCGTGGAAAACGGTCCCATTATCGCTCAACATGGTGGCGCAGCGACCTCTGCGACTGACGAATCTGCGAAAAGCGGCTAGGAATGAGGCAGAGGTAAGATCTGAGACAGCTTCAAGATGAATTGCGCGTGTAGTAAGGCAAATGAACAGCGCTATATATCCCTTGTAGGATTTGTGTCCTCTTCCTGGTGATGTCCGCAGCTTCACCGGTCCGGCATAGTCCACCCCGGTGGAAAGAAAGGGTCGCCGAGGAGTGATGCGCTCGAGCGGTAAGGGGGCCATCAGCTGCGTGGTCGGCCTACCACTGTAGCGAGCACATTTTACGCACCCTTTAATGACGTCTCTCACCAACGAACGGCCATGGATTATCCAGTAGCGTCGCGCCAGCATGCTTCTGGTGAGTTGCGGTCCTCCGTGCAAGGTGCGAAGATGGGCATCTCGAACCAAAAGAGTAGCCAAAGCATTCTTCTTCCCGATGATGTAAGGGTGCCTCTCGTTGTAGGGAATAGAGGCAGACTGTTGTTGCGCGGGAGGGCAGGAAAGAAGGGCCCTGTGGTGCGCGAAAGACAGAAGACGCAAGTTCCCGTACCGCTGCTCCAGGTCCTCCCAGGCTCCTTGGTATCCAGCATCGGTGATTGGCGTATTTTGGATGACCTCCGCTGCTTCTCCGGTCAAGGCCGACTTAAGGTACAGCAATTTCCGTACATCCTGAAGGTTGGGAACGCTGTGAACGAGACTCTTAAAAAGATCTCGAAAACTCTCCCATTTTAAGGGGTCTCCTGAGAAAGTGGGTAATTGTATTTTTGGCAATTGCGGCTTTTCCGGTGTTTCTGGAGGGGGTTGTACTCCACGCGAGGGGCCCGCCTGCGCGAGGTCCTCTTGGTACTGAGCCATCTGAGCCGCGACCTGAAGATAAGCTTCTTCTATCGTAGAAAAGCGGTGTTGGTCCACGTAAGCACTGTCCTGGGCTTCCTTGAATCGCAACAGTTGACGGTGACCATTTAAAAACGCATCCCAATATCGCTCAAGGAGACCTCTACGCTGTTCTAAAACTGCCCGCGTAATTTTTTCCCTGCCCAATTTACAAAGGTTGGTCCAAAACCGTTGGATCCAACGTCCGAGCTCCTCCTGTTCCCGTAAAATATCCGCGTATTCCGTCGCAGGCATCGTAATCCTTTTATTTTTCAGAACTGGGCGTTTCCGAAGCCGTTAGAAGTAACGAGTGTTGATTCGAAGTTCGAGACGTTCCGAAGCGTTTACAAACACAGGCTCGACCTCAGAAGACAACGCCCAAGCGGATGACGTCACGGAGAAACCGTTACGGCAAGAGAAATGATTTAGATAAAGAATAAGACTTATCTTTCTCTTGTTTGACTCCTTTTTCCGATGCCTGATTGCCTGGTTAGTGGAATCCTATTTTGAAGCGGCAGGTCAGTTCTCCGGCGTGGGAGTCCAGCCACAATTTTCCAGGGGGTCACTAGCACCACTCACTCGCGACGTGGAAGAACGTTCGTTGACCGCACAATCCGGCTCGAAGGACCAATGTTTGATCGTTTTCGCCCCTTAACCGGGAAAGGGGTTAGAAAACGGATTCGGAAGCGATTTTTTGCCGGTGCGCGACCTTACCGAAGCGATAGACTTCCAGTTTACGAAACTCGTATAGAAAAAGGCGCAATTTATGAATAAGAAAAGTTTAGACTCTGTAGTTGTATGTTAATAAAGTTTAATCAGAAAGAAATGTTAAACAGTTCTTGCGTTCCGAAGCAACGCGTTCGAAATTCAGAAGAACTAGTACGCGAAGACGTATAAGAAGAAGCAGCAGCGTTCGCAAGTATGCGGCGGCATATTTATATTATGTTTCCCCCCCCGTCTCCGCCGTCGCCCGCCGGCCTACCAGCTCAGTCGGCTCGCTACGTCGGCCAACGGAGCGAGTGAGATCGCTGGAGGTCGACGGAACGAACAGCTGAGACGAAGGAAGCGATCTAGCTTCTAGAAATTTCAAGCGTTAACGTTCGACGCTTGAACAAACACGAAAAAGACTGTAAAACATATGCGAAATAAGTAATGTAATGACAAGAAAAACCTTGTAATTGTAAAGAAACTTATATCGTAACTGAGTTACTGGAAGGGGAGTGATGTAGCGAAGCGCGAATAGTGCCTAAAATAGTGAGTAGTGGTACGACTGATGAGGATGGCAGAAAGAAAGAATGAATGGTATGTGTGGTATGTCTGAAGGAATGTGTGAAGTGAGCAGAGAGAAAAAGAGAAAGGAAATGATACGGTTAGCAAGCGAAGCATTGGTGCAATAAATACATTTAAGAAAAGAGGAAAAGCGAATTTATTTACAACCCCAGGCCAGAGACATAACAAATCGATACTTTTGGATTCTACACATCAGATACTACTGAAGTGTCAAAAAAGGTTAAGAATTTAACGTCTCTTAAAATGAAGTTCAACCAATACTCGTCAAAGGTGCCTGATTTGTTATGTCTATAATGTCAATAATGTTATTACAATAATAATAAGGTGTCCAATATGAAAAAGGAACATTTTTGAAAATGCGTGTTTTTTTTCAGTTTTTATTATTCTATTATGTCATCTGTGTAGCAACTTATCTATATACCATGATAAGCACCTCTCCTCGTTCAATAAATGGAAAGTACTCCAGATTATCAGTAAAATAAAATGTTGTTAACATACTACATTGTCGGACTACCATTAATTAATATTATCTAGTATAATTGTTCAAGATAATTTCGTGAATGACATTGTAGAAGATCTCAGATTATATTTACCAATAACGATATCATTGACTCTCATTTCCAACGTTCTGTCCATAAGTCTTTTTTGACAAGA
The DNA here is from genome assembly GCF_907164935.1 of Osmia bicornis bicornis. Taxonomy (NCBI): domain Eukaryota; kingdom Metazoa; phylum Arthropoda; class Insecta; order Hymenoptera; family Megachilidae; genus Osmia; species Osmia bicornis. Next base: position 11,695,251 of record NC_060220.1, read on the forward strand.
TTCTTTCCAAACGTTTTAATATCATTTTAGATTCGACTTAGCAATGGAATATTTCAATATAACTGTTCTACTCGTTTGAGACAAATTCAAGATTTATAAACACAATACAAGCGCTATAAAATAGATACAAGTGAATAGTGAGATAGAAACTCTGTTACAAAGTATTTTTTTAAATAAATTGTTACTTGGTAAAACTATTTATTTGAAAGTAGAAGAAAACAATGTGAATTGTAACTTAAACTGTATATTAAGGAAATTAGAATAGGAAATTAAAGTTTAAGGGATTCATCTATTTCTATTAAACTATTTATTTGAAATATGCTGGTATTACATTGTTTTCAAAGTCTGTGACGTGCAAGACAAACTTATCTAATTTAATACTGCTCTTGCTTGAATAATTTCTCCACTGTATCTATTTAATACTTCTACTCCATAATATCTCTGTTGCAATTTTCCCCTCCGTGTCCGATTAAACGCTGAAAATAAAAATATGGCCTTTTTTTTATCTTCTTGAAGTATTTTACGTGTAGAATCTAAAAATCCTAGTTTTAAGGCGCGGAATTCATTGGTTCAGAAGTTATACGTGTGTAAAAGTGAGCGTTTTTAGCGTATTTCACAGGTTATTTCGACGCCACATGGACTTCCATCTGTAATGTGATTGGTCCGTAGAAATGAGTATTAAAAATACCCGCGACTTCCGCTTACCTTATTCAATTCAAACGGTTAAAAGGTATATTGCCTTCTGATGGCATCCATCATTGATTCCATCAAATCAGTTGATTTCGACGGCAGAACTTACGCCACAGGTATTCGCAAAGACGGCGCGGAAAATTTTGGCTCTTCCCCTCATCCAATCCTTTGCTGGCCGCCAATTGGACTCTATTTCTTGGGTGTGAGTACCGTCAGTTCCTATCAAATTCGAGGGGATATTATTTATAAAAAAAACTAACCTTAGGTATACCGGGTGTGCTGTACTCCGGTGATAACCCTAACTCTAACCCTAACCCTAACCCTAACCCTGACCCTAGAAATAGTACAACATTCCAATTATAATAGAAATCGAATGAAAGCCAAGTTTAGACTAATTTACCTACAAATTCCACGCTATGGTTTACTGATTTGTGAATAAAGCCTTCTTCAACAAGTCCTATGTAGCTTCTGAAGCAGTCGGTGTGAATTTCACTACCGGCGATAACATTTTCTTTAATTATGGAAATTAAAGTTGCCGCTTCACGATTTTCAACGAGCATCATTCGGCAATCTTTAGTATAAGTATCCACCATGCCTAAGACCCAATGGCCCTCAACTCTCCGGCCACGGTTATACTTTCTCTTATCAAATTTTGCTTCGTCAATCTTTGAAATAACATAAAAATTGCAGTAATCAAACGGAATAAGAAACCATACAAAAATATAAGAATATCGAATTGTAACATAAAGTACTTGAACTATAATAGGAGACCCCGATTCCGTAACTCCGTCTAATTTTGGTTTTCCATTTTGAATACTGGAGAAATGGTTCACTACCATTTCCCGGCAGTATTGAAACCATGCCGCAATTGTTGCAGACGATAACAAAGTGGAGTCGTTTTCAATATCGTATAACTCGTGTATTGTATACTCGTACGAAAAATCTCGTGAAAAGCAATAAATCAATCTTAAAAAAATAAGTAACATTAGAAACAGTTTGAAGAATGCATTAATTCATCGTCGAAATTACAAAAATCAGTTCAATGTTACCTTATCGCTTTGTCTAACGGCAGGTGAACATCTTCAAAAAAGGAATCTATGGTCGCTGCAAATTGTTTGCATTTGTCGCGACCAACGATACATCGAAAGCGACCAATTCCGTGGTCTGATGCAAACAATTTCATCGCCTTCCGATGAACACGGCACATTTTAGTCACCCACAATAATTTATGGTCGCGAGCCCACACAACAGCGGCTTCTGTCGACTGAGGCAAATTGTAAAAAGTCCATTTAATAGTTTGCATGATAAAGAAAAACTTTAGGAAAAGATGAGAATTGCGACGTACAGGCGGAGAAACAATGCAAGCTACAGGTAGTAAAACAAAACACGTGAAAAATGTAACAAAAGACATTTTATTAAAATGTGACAAAAGACATTTCATTCAAAAGTTCGTCTAAACGACCGCCACTCATGTAATTCTGTTTTACCGACGGTGACTCCACTCATTGGACGTGATTGGACGGCAACAGGCTACAAGTCAATATGGCGTTGAAATAACCCGTGAAATAACGCTAAAAACGTTCACTTTTACATATGTATAATGTCTGAACCGATGGATTCCGCGCCTTAAAACTAGGATTTTTAGATTTTACTCGTAAAATACTTCAAGAAGGTAAAAAAAGGCCATAATTTTTGGGCCCCTGAGTTAAAGTTCAGCCTTAATTTGGAATAAAGAATGTACTGAAGATAATAAGGTTTAATATTTCTTTACCTTAAACATACTTCCAGATGTATCTTGTAAGAATGTAACTGCATTCAATTTCCAAATATTTTTCACTCTAACCTATAGCTGTCAAATGTTACAAATAACTATTTGACCTTAGTTATGAGACAAGCATATTGTTGTTCTGTTTCATTCAATTAAGGTGATGAGAGCCGCTGAAATCAATTAGAGGCTGTGGAAATGGTAGATGTGAATAGATTTCACAGCGATAGTAATATACTTCTAATACACAAAACTACTTACCAAATAATGTTAAATATATCCAACATTTGATTTTGGCTGCAACTTAATTATTTATTAATAAAACTGTATTATATACTCCTCTTACTGCGGTAAATAGATAGATATTACTTTGCAATGAGAATGCTACGCACCATGTCATGCCGTATTGTCAAGCACTTATGCACTACTAATGAAACAAAACAAACTAGTACATTTGTATAATTAGGCAATATTATTGTATCTTTTGTCCTATTACATGCAATACGTGGATGAATGATCCCCTGGTATCTTAATGACCACCTTGTAAATATTCTTCTACTCAAACTTATACCTGTCAAACGATATACATAATTTACTAATCTTACAATTAGTTGTTTAATGAAACAAGCTTTGCTACACGCTGTGCTAAGTCAGATTGTTAACAACTGCACATCTCGTTTCTTACACTATTTTGTTAAAAAATATAAAAATGTTGCGCACAAGACTCAATAAAAATTCCACATATACATTAAATTCAATTCCAAATTTAATATCTTTGATCACATGTGTAATCACATACTTTCGATAAAAACGCCACATACATATTAAATCACTTCCAAATTTAATATTTTTGACCATGTATGCAATCACATACTTCAGCATGTATACGCATTGAAATAGCATAGGAATTTGAATCGACGAACAATACCACCATCTGCCGACTCTTAAAAGCAGCGATTTTAAAACATGCGGCGTCCAAATGGTACGAATCCAAATGGGACGACGTCCAAACGGCACCGCGTCCAAACGGCACGGCGTCCAATCGGTCCGGCGTCCAAAAGGAACGCGTCCAATCGGCACGGCGCACAGTGGCGAGAATCACTGAAAACGTGGACAAAAGTCAAAAAATGAAAATCGGAATTCTTGAAATCAGTTTAATGGAACTTGTTCATAAGGAATGTGTGCATAATGTTCTGACACTTTTAATGATTTTATTATTATTTAGCAGATATGAGCCTTCAAAGTTGATGATTTTGTGAAGTCAATTTCATCGGGCAAAGTTTAACATAATGCTGTTCATTATTTTTTAACTATTATGTTCTTTCACTAATATTGCTACTTTATATGATCCTTTTTGAATATATTTATGTAAGTTGCACAACAAAATGTTTATTTTTAACTGTGATATAGGACGAAATAGAAAGAATGGTCATATTTAATGTTTACGTAAGGTAAAAGTTGTGTTCTACACGGATCTACACGTTCAAATTAGGCTTAAATTAAAGCTGGAAGTTTCCTGAATAAGGATCTGTAAAAATATCTTGCGGTAATTTGCGGTCTTCTGAGTTATTCACATTTCTGTGCACACGTGCACCCTATTAGCGTATCACAGTTAAAAATAATCATTTTGTTGTGCAACTTACATAATTATATTCAAAAAGGATCATATAAAGTGGTAATATTAGCGAAAGAACATAATAGTTAAAAAATAATGAACAGCATTATGTTAAACTTTGCCCGATGAAATTGACTTCAAAAAAACATCAACTTTGAAGGCTCATATCTGCTAAATGGTAATAATAAAATCATTAAAAGTGTCAGAACATTATGCACACATTCCTTATGAACAAGTTCCATTAAACAGATTTCAAGAATTCCGAATTTCATTTATTGACTTTTGTCCACGTTTTCGGCGATTCTCGCCACTGTGCACCGTCCAAAAGACACGCGTCCAATCGGGACGCGTCCAAGTGGGACACCCCCGTTCCGGGGCACGATGAAGGCGATCTGTGACGTCGCCATGCCCCGGGCCAAATGCCTCCCCAGACGGGCCGCTTACTGGTGGTCGGGCGAAATCGCCGACATTCGGCAAAACTGTAATGTCGCCCGACGCCAGTGGCAAAGGGCCTGTCGGAGAAGGATCCGCGACCCAGCGGGAGAAGAAGAGTTGTACGGGTGCTATAGAGTGTTTGCGGTAGCCCTGCAGCTAGCCATCAGAGAGCTTCGACTCCCAATTCTTGGGTCAGGTGGTGGACACGCTGTTCCCTCGTGACGACGGTGGCCACCCCTGGCCCCCGCCGGTCCAAGTCGAATGGACCGACGACATGGGGGTTACGGAGGGGGAGCTGGCCGAGGCCATTAGACGCATGGGGGCTCGGAACATCGCTCCGGGCCCCGACGGTGTCTCTGGCCGAGCCTAGGTATTGGCCCTGCGCGTCTCCTTGGACCGCGATTGAGGCGCCTCTTCAGCGCCTGTCTTAAGGAGGAGGTTGGACGACTGGTCCCAGAATGGAAGGTTGGACGACTGGTCCTACTTAGAAAGGAAGGACGGCCCGCGGAGAGTCCCTCCGCGTACCGGCTCATAGTTTTGCTCGACGAGATCGGGAAGTTTTTAGAAAGCGTGATAGCTGACCGCCTCGCTGAGCACCTATCCCGGGTGGGCCCTGATCTGGCCGAGTCGCAGTGTGGTTTCAGACGGGAGTGCAGCACCATTGATGCGATCGATTCGCTGCGTTCCCAATGCGACTCGGCCACGTCCCGGGGCGGGGTGGCGATGAGCGTTTCGCTGGACATCGTGAACGCCTTTAACATCCTGCCCCATGGGGCGATAATGGGGGCACTCGATGAACACGAAGTGCCCCTAGTATTGAGACGGATGATCGGGGCCTACCTACGGGGTAGGTACATCATGTATATGGGCCGGGACGGACGTGTCTATCGGAGGGACGTCGATGAGGGTGTACTCCAGGGGTCCCGTTTGGGGCCCCCATTGTGGGGTACAACCCAGTTTTGCGGGTCGTGGTCCCGGACGGTGTAAGCATTATGTGCTTTGCAGACGACGCGTACGTGTTTGCTACCGACCGAAACTGGAGGAAGCCCCCCGACGGCACAGTAAGCTGAGGAGGATGGGGCGATGATAATCCTACCCACCGTCTCCAACAGGATGAGGGGGGGGCAGCTTCGGCTTCCCCCCTACAAAGTAGATGTAGTCAGGCCTCCCCCATGGTGATGGGATGGGGGGGAGCTTCGGCTTCCCCCCCAAGTTAGATATAGTGGGGGAGGCTTCGGGGATAGGATCGGGAGGGGGGGTGGTGGGGGTGGGGGGAGCCTGCCCCTCTCCAGCATCGCAGATCGGCGGCTTCTTCGTGGAGTCGCTGGGTTGCAGGTGGCCGGGGCTGACGCCCCGGTCGCCATTGCACGCGGTCCGAGAAGTGTCCGGCGTCGGGTGTGGCCCCCGGCGTCGGCGGAGTCGGCACTCAGGGGGAGGGTCAAAGGTTAGACCCTCCCATGAGATGGGGCGCTAATGCGCCAAGGGTGGGAGTGAACCGGTGTGTTTGCAAGAGGTCCCGGGGCCCTCCCTAACGCCTAGTGCGGATCACCGTGGAGGTTTTAGCCGGTAAAAATTCGGCACAACCCCCGGCCCCACCCCAGGGGGGCTGGGGGCGTCTTTGGAAGATTTCTCCCGCGAAAAAAGAGGTTAGTTATTTTCCGTGGAAATGCGTTCTTATCGAGATAATAGGGGGGTCCCACACTTTTAGAATAGCCTGTATATCTCAAGAACGGTTTATTTGCCAATTCTGAAAATGGTCTCATTCGCTTTCTCGTCCCTCAATTACTATAAATCCGAAGTGTGGTTGTCCTAGGGTGGGGGGGCCTTTCGGAAGTATACCCGTCATTTATTTCATTTCAATCGCCTTTAGCATATAAAAAATGATACAAAATATGCTGGATTTTTAATATTTTTCGATCGATTGTGTATTCTACATAATATCGAAAATATGTTGAATTTGCTACAAGCTGCTACACACGATCTGTACAGAAAAATGTTGAAATTTTGATTGCTTAAGAAAAGCAGTCCGAAAATAAATCTGTTGCCAGATTCATTAAAATTTTTTTAGACAGATAAGTCAGTATATTCTTTCAGCATAGAATGCGTTATGTTGCTGGATTTTCCCGATTCCCCTGAAAGTGTGTGACGCTGGCAGAACGGCCCAGCTGGAACGAGTTCTTCAATGCTGGCGAACGTAGAAAAAGACAAGTAGCGAAAGAGAAAGAGGTCCGAGAATTAAAGGGCCCGAGAAAAAACATTTGAGTGAGGCAATGTTAATTCAACAATAACTTTTTTATTTTTCATTTTTGCTAAATGAAACTTTTACTAATGTAATTGTAAGGTTCTTCTGATTAAAATAAGACCAAACATCATATAATTTGCATTATTTTTACTTATTTAGATATAAATAAGTAAATAAATTATTATAATTCCAATTATGTCATGTTTGATCTTGTTTTAATCGAAAAATCTTACAAATACACTAAAGTTTCATTGAAAAAAAAATCAGTCATTCAAAGTAAGGAAGCGAAAATGCAGAATAATTATGCAGAATAAGATAAGTTTTTAACAAGCTTAACAGTTGATACTGTACTATAACAATTACTAAACTATATTTTTATTTGATTCCTATATTATAGAAAGGTAAAATATTCAGCATTGTATAAGTGTGGACCAGTTGCAACAGTTGGCGGAAACCTAATGAAATATGTAGTACAAATTAACTAAAAAATCAAGCTGTAGTTTTCTGTCTTTTATTTTAATGACTATACACAGAATAAAATGATAATAGTTGTAATGAATAAAAAATGAAACTAACAAATCGTAAAAGATTGAAATTTCTTTATATCCTTACATTCTATCCTAACCAATTTTCCTCGTATGTCTTCGCATTTACGTATTGTAATAAACGGAATAATAGTAATATCTAATTGAAGAAATCACTTTTATCACGTACTTTTATCATATGTACTGTGATCCTTTCGGGGGTTCACTCTATAGTCTAATCTTTGAGCTTTACAACTTCTTTAATTTCGTTGTATGACCATGATTCGTTGGGCGCCAGCCACGTTTTGCAGTCGCTTTTGAAAATCTTTGAATCGCTTTCTATATCGCTTTTGGAAAATCTTTGAATCGCTTTCTATATTTTGAGGGGGGGATGGATAGGGATTTGGGACATCTCCCGGGCTTGGGGTTGATCTATTATTGATCGGCCGGTAATCGGGATTGATGGGGCTGACGGATCCTTGACGGTGACGGCTGTGGGCTGAGGTCTTCGGGCTCGGCGACAGATGGCTCTAGCTGGGCTCTCTTTTGCTGCTGTTGTTTGAGCTGGGTGGACGTTTCGTCTTGGGGTCCATCGTTGCTCCCTTCCCTGGGAGGGGTTGGGGGTCTGTCGCCGGCCTCGAAGCTCCTCTTGGGGTTGTCCACTTCTTGGGGTCCTTTCCGTCGCCTCCATCGGCCCGTTACCGGCGGGCAGGGAAAAGGGGTACGGTGAGGGAAGGGTTTTTCGGTGGGTTACGGTGTTAGAGTAGGAGGTGGGAAAGCGCAGCGATTGTAACGGGGGAGCACACGTGACACCACATTACAGTACGTACATACATATATATATACAGGGTGTTCGACAACAGATGGGCAATATTTTAAGTGGTGATTCTAGGGATCAACATAAGACGAAAATCAAGAATAACGAAATAGCGTTTATGGCTTTGTTTTCCAGTTATTAACGTTTAAAAATTCGAGTAAAAAGCGCCAGAAACCTGCAATCCGCTCAGCAGCGACGACTGAACGTCAGGTCAGCAGGGGTCGGTACAGTTATAACCAAGAATCGAAGCCGAATGCTGCAGTACCGAGAAACAGAATATCACAAGGTAAGTTTCTACTATTCAACGATTCTTGGTTATGACTGTACCGACCCCTACTGATCTGACGTTCGGTCGTCGGTGCTGAGCGGATTGCAGGTTTCTGGCGCATTTTACTCGAATTTTAAAACGTTAATAACAGGAAAGCAAAGCCGTAAACGCTATTTCGTTATTCTTGATTTTCGTCTTATTTTCTGGTCAGTCATGGTGTCGAGTTTCGGTGCTCCCGTCCGGACCTACCAGGAGGTCCTCTCGGGGCCGAAGTCCTGAGGCAGCTCATCGATTGTCGCATCGATCAGTTCGACTTATACACATAGTCTAGCGCACGGGAGTAGGGATGCCGCCGCTGGGGGTCCGCGATGCGCGAGGCCAATGCGTGGCTGTCGTCGCACAGTGCAGAATAGTGCAGAACTGGGCTGCAAAGGGTCTTTATAGCTCAGAATAGTGCAAAACAGACCAGCAGAGTGCAGCACTGAGCTGTAAAGTGCATTTATAATTCGGCGTAGGGCAATTTAACAGCGCATCTTGCAGAACTGGGCTGAAAAGAGCATTTATACCTCGGAATACTGAATACAGCCCAGAATAGTGCACAGCTACGCTGGAAAGGCCATTTATAGCTCGGAATAGTGAATACAACCCTGAAAGTAATTACATTTCTGTTTTGAGACCATACTTCTGTTATTTGTCCTGGTATTTTATTTGAAACTCTGTACGTTCTCTCTATCTTCTTTGATTCTAGTTTCCTTAAATCATGATTATCCCTATAAAACATATAATTACATAGAAATAAGAGTACTCACTTCAAGGAATTTAATTCCACAGTTACTTTAGTGGTCAACATCAAAAGTAAGTATTATACATACATTGTTAGATTTTACAAAACACTTTCAACAAATAGATTGAATTGTGGTCAAAACTATGATTCTAAACGAGGAAGCATAATGCTAATTGAGGCATAAAATGACTAAAAAAATTCATTAAATGCATGTTATAAACGTGGATCAAAGTAGGAATTTATTTCCTTTTTAAATCACGATTAGATTGTGGATGATCATCAATGACATGTCGCAGGACTCAATTTATGGGAACTTCAAACATTAAATTCCATTAAAAAAAGACCCATTCTATGTTCATTGATTTCTCTTCAAATCTCCTTATTCTTCCTTATGAGATAAAAAATCTTCTTCATGTTTATGACGCATTTCCTTACTATATACGTACTTACATTCAAATTAATAATTAAAATATATGATATATAATATTAATATAAATAACCTATTGTGTCAAATATTCAATTCTTTCTGTAAAGTTTTACACTCTAACCTATACCTGTCAAACGTTACACATAACGTTTGTCAAACGGTATGCACAATTTACTGACCGTAGTTGTTTTATGGAACAAGCGCATCGGCGATTCACTTCCCTCAATTAATGTGACGATAGCAGCTTAAATCAATTAGAGACTGCGGAAATGGAAAACCCACAAGAATTCACAGCAATGTCGGATTGTCAAAAACTGGACAACTCGTTTCTTACACCATTTTGTCAAAACATATTAGAATGTTGCACACAAGCGTCGATAAAAACTCCACATACATATTAAATTCACTTCCGAATTTAATATGTAATCACATACTTCAACATGCATACGCATTCAAATAGCATAGGAATTTGAATCGACGAACAATACCACTATCTACAGACTTCGAAAAACAATGATATTAAAATATATGGCGTCCAAATGACACGGCATCGAAACGGCACGGCGTCCAAAAGGAACGCGTTAAGCCGGGTATCCACCAGTATCAAACGCCCGTATCGTATCACCGTTCCGAACCCTTTTGAATAGGCAGACGTTGCCTCGTTGCATGCCACGGCGTGCTACGGCTCGGACAATAGTTCTTCGTGTCTTGAAATAAACTCGTATAGGCAAGAAGGTTCGATTTGCTGCATGCTGTTTCTTTATTGTAGGAGTCCGTCGCTTACAATTAGTACTGTACAACTTTTATTACATCTGCAAGTTAAAAGAGGAATTTTGGGAATCGGTTTATAACTTATAGAAATAAAATAGAGGAAAAATATGTTATTATACCAGGGGTTCGAATTCACTTAATCCGTTTATTACTCGAAGAGGTCATCGTTTATTACCCTTGTTGCTTTCATCGGACTGGTACTACCTGTGTACCCCTAGTCCACGCGGACTAGGAGGTACCTTCGCGTTTGCAAAACGCAACCAATCAGAATAATTACACATTTACCCCCGACGACGAATTTCAACCAATACAGGAACTGGAAGTTTCTACACCGAAACCCCCACCACGATTAGGAACTTATATATTTCTCATCAATACGGAAAAAGATCAATGTTGTTTCAAAAACAGCAGTAGAAGCATTTCCTAGTTTCACCTCATTTATTCTATTTTACTCACAAGGGACATTACCCAATCGACACACGCCGATTTCGATGCCCTTTGAGTATGATATAGAACTCAAAAAAATATTTGACACGTATTTCTTTTTATCGGCAATCGTCCATGCTGAAGGGGTGAAAATAGCCCCCAAAATTGGGGTTGCAAAACATATTTTCTTCAATATCTCAGGAACTATTAAGCGTAGGCGAAAAATTCAAAATGGAATTTGTGTGTTTTTGAACAGCAAATTTTTCTATGTAGCCACTTTTTTGATAAATTTATTTGTTTAAAAAATATATTGAAAAATAATCTATTTTTGTCATTTTTTTCACTCCTTTAGCATGGACGATTGCCGATAAAAAAAATACGTGTCAAATATTTTTTTGAGTTTTATATCATACTCAAAGGGCATCAAAATCGGCGTGTGTCGATTGGGTAATGTCCCTTGTCAGTATACGAGAATGAATTCGCGTAAAAGGAAAGCTCTTGCGTACATTACATTGCATTATGCGTTGGAGAAACCTGAAAGAAATCCACCCCGTTGGTGGGTTTCTAACTTTCTTCGACGTAGAGAAAAATATAGTGCATCCGCGTTGTTGTTAGATCTTAAATTTCAAAGTGTCAGTGGCTTATATAAGAATTTCATGCGGATGCACCCGACAGATTTTGAATTTCTTTTAAACAGAATTGGACCAGAAATTATGCGGCAGGATATCAATTATAGAAAAGCCATTACGGCTCAGGAACGATTAGCTGTGACGCTCCGGTTTTTGGCAACAGGCGATTCGTTTACAAGTTTACAATACTTGTTTAAAATATCTAAGTAAAGTATTGGTAAAATTGTTCCGGAGGTCTGTGAAGCCATTACGAAGGCACTGAAATTGTATATTCAGGTAAGTGAACTATAATTCATTTTTCCGAACAGCACAAACGTGAAAATAGAAAACAAAAGTTGTTTTTTTTTACAGATGCCAAAAACTGGAACGGAATGGCTAAAAATCGCACAGGAATACAATGACACCTGGAATTTCCCCCACTGCATCGGCAGCATTGATGGGAAACACATAAGTATTCAATCGCCAAAACACAGCGGAAGTGACTATATCAATTATAAGGGATTTTTTAGTGTTGTCCTTTTGAGTGTTGTAGATGCAAATTATAATTTTTTATTTGTAGACGTTGGCTGCCAAGGAAGAATTTCAGACGGAGGTGTATTTAATAATTCTTCTCTATATCGGGCCATGGAGGAGAAGAAATTAAATATCCCAGCGGCTATTCGATTAGAAGGAAGGGAAATACCAATTCCTTTCTTTTTCTTAGGAGACGAAGCCTTCCCCATTTCGGAACACCTGAAATGTTACTCTGGATATTTTACGAAAGGATCGCAGCAGCGTATATTTAATTATCGAGTATGTCGGGCCCGAAGGGTTGTTGAAAACGCCTTCGGCATATTGGCCGCAGTCTTCCGCGTATTAAGGAAACCAATGCTTTTATCGCCGGAAAAAGCTTCTGTTGTTGTTTTAACAACAACAGTATTGCACAATTTTTTACGGCAAAGGCCAGATTCTTCTCGACTTTATACTCCTCCTGGAACGATGGATAACGAAGATGAAGGCGTTTTGAGAGGAGGTAACTGGAGGGAACAGGGCAACGAAATGGGAGCGCTTTTGCCCTTGCGAGGAGTTCCGCGGAGAACAACTTCCGCGTTGTTACAAGTACGAGAGGAACTGGCCCATTATTTTTTGGCGGAAGGAAGGGTACCTTGGCAGGAAGACTGCGCATAGTTTTTATTTAAATATTATAATGTAATGTAATATAATAAATATATAACCCCCTGTTTTTTAGAATAGTAATTCGTAGTGTGTAAATAAATTGTAAATAACAAATTGTTTTAGTGCGTTCGTAAATAAAACTTTATAATTTATTGGTTTTCCACCTTTATATCCAAAATTGGATTTGGCGTTCTATCGATGTTTCAGTATATTAAAATTTAATTTTCTAACATATTTATGTAATTGTCTTATTTGTGTAATTTATTTTCATCAGTAAATACAACCTAACAAAAATTAATTGTGTTTACAAAGTATTCCTTTTGTACAATGAAAAAGAAATGAAATAAACATTTTTACTAACATTTTCTCAATCTATGTTCGTGTTTACTTTTACGCACTGTATATCGGTCATCGAGGTTTCCCCTTTAGAAGGATGATGAATTGAAAATTGGCGTTACAATCAGCTGGAAAAGGACGCTCCGCTATTATGGTCGGTTGTCTATACCAACACACCTCGTATACGACTAAATGACCCCATTTCTACCTCGAGAACTATATTAGTAACCACTCTTGACCAACGACACTTTTTTACTTAACTTACATTTAACCCTGAAGTGATGCGGAAGTGAATGGGCAGAAATATCTTTTTCAAATATTACATTGAATGAAGAGATTTGCGTTTCCCGCCCTGACGGGGGACGCCGGTTCGCGCAGTTTGCTGCTGCATTCACGCAGTTCTCCAATTATATTTTAAACATTTAATTCTTTATAATTTTATATTTCTTTACTGCGTAAGGTTCACTCAAATAAACTAGTGTGTAAGTTAAAGTTGTTTTTATTTTATTTTACATTTAATTATGTAACTGAAAATGAATACAATAATTTGATCACCTACTGTATGTTTTCATTTTCCGTATAGAGTGTAACGTCCCGGAATTATTCGCGAGCACGCTACTGCACCTATGAGAAGGCGACTCGTATTTATATATATTAATTATAAGAAGGGATTATAGGTTCGGGTGGCACGCGGTAAAGGAGTAAAATCCAACGCTAGATTCCTTTCTCAAAATGATAATAAGTAGTGTTTATTCAAGAAATTTAAATGTGGTGTCTTGTGTATAATATAAAAATAAGAAAAAAGAAAGTAGGTAAGTAATATAAAAGAATATTGAACGTAATTAAATATTGAATTTAAATAATGAATTTAAGTAATTAAATATTGAATTGAATTAATGTAACAAATGTTGCGCCCTGTGTTTGAAATACAAAAGAAAATAATGGTATTAGTAATGTACAATGAGTACGCCCTGGATTGAAAAAAATACAAAGAAATTAACAATCGTGTTTGTGCCTAAATTGGAATACAATAAAAGAAAATTTGATTATTACAAAAAAAAAAATAATTCAACCTAAAATAAAATACAGAGTAAATAAATTGATTAGTAAATGCGGTTCTAGATACGATTATAAAACTTGAATTTATAATTTAATATAATTTAATTTAATTTAATATAATATAAATGATTCGAAAGAATTGTCGGGAAATTGGCCAAGATCCGTTCCGACGCTATAGGAGTTGGCTCGTTCGGCCGCAGTTCGGTTTCTGGGCAACTTAGCCGTCAATGAACAGGCCGCATCCAAGGAGCTTCTGCTTTCGCTCGCTCGTTATACTTGGTAGCGAACTCTGCAAAACGGTATCGTCGCTCTAGAGCCAGTGTACTGATAGGCCGCATCCAAGGAGCTTCGGCTTTCGCTCGCTCGTTAAGCTTGGGTGCGAACCTGACACGTAGGAGAACCGCTGCGAACCGATAGTTGAGCGCCCCGGGTCTGACGCGGTACCTTTGCCGCTTTGCCGACAAAAGAGTCTAAGATTACTGAATTCTATATAAATCGTATCATAGACCCGTCTCGGACTACGATCAGAATCGAAGTGAAAATTCTTTGCGCGGCACTCTCGTATTTATACCGGAGAACTGCTGACGTAGCAGTTTTTTCTACCTGTGTTTTCGATACCGGAAGTGTTCGGACTTTGACCGGTGCGTACGTGACTCCGTGCGTATCGCTATCTCTGTCTACGCGCTATTGCCGTCTCTTTCTACTCTGCGCTTGTTCCTATCTCTTTCTATTCGCTATTGCTATCTCTCTCTATTTATTTCGCGCGCTGTGTCGATCTTTTATCGACGCGGTAGAATTATCGACATGGTAGAATTTATCGACGTGGTAGAATTATCGTAGTATATAAAATTTTTGTTAAAATGTAAATATTAATAAATATAAGATTCTGTTCGGTTATTAAGCATGAATATAATTGTTTAAATCAATGTAATACAAAAATAAATAAACGAACTGTTACACTTTGTAATTATATAAAAACGAAAAAAAAAAATTGAATAAATATTTTAATAAATACTAATTATTAATTGTTGTTGTTCATTCTTCTTGTTTATTCTTCTTGTAGGATGTTACAAGAGTGTAAATAAAGTGTTAGGTCACAGACAGAGGGAAGAGAAAGGAATGAATGCTATTTAATATTATATATATATATATTTTATATATTATCTATACATGTAGGTTCAATTTCTAAAAATAATTGCATTATGCGTGCTTCAATATGAACCCTGTCATAATTGTTGAGCTTTCTTAATTTCGCTGCAACGAAATTCGCAAAATGTTGCGATTCATCAGGTGGTGGATCAGACGCACTTTCCAAAATGTCGAATGCCCTCTCCAAACGATCGTCTTTATCTGTATGCCGCCTTTTCGCGGCAACCGTTCTTGTTGGGCGCAATGGGGTGCTCGTACTGGGGCCAGGTTCTCCCTCAAGCATTTCGGAATTTTGTCCAATGTGTAATTGTTCTTCCACCTCACCCTCTACCGCCTCTGGGCTTACAATTACTACTTCATCTTCCATCTGAAAACAAGTATTGTTTCTAATTTGTTGCTAATAAACTATGCTTAGTATGCTTTTATGAATTGTGGAAAAAATAAAAAAATAATTGAAGGTTTGCGTACCGTACTTAATGTTCTCCTACATTTATTTTTGTCCCATAGGAATTGCATACTTTCGAATGCAAACCATTGGCTTTTGTATACTTCCTGTGTTCCTACAAACAAAATAAGGATAGAAAGTTAAATTGAGCCGCACTGTTTTCTGATATGTAATACTGTATAAAGTACCAAATATTTCTAACTTTCAATTCATGAATGTATAATAAAAAGTACTTACCCTTTCCGGTGCCAACACTTCTTTTCATTTTTAATTTTTCCCTCCTCAAACCTGCGAGGAGGTATTCTACTTTTTTTTTACAAGCTGCTTTCGATTTGTTTATTTCTCCGCTTAATTCCTCCCACGCATCTTCTTTTTTTAATTTATTAAAATAATCGCAATTTGTAGGGTCCCACAACACACTCTTGGATCGATATATTTCAATTAACGTGAGAATTTCTGCTTTCGTAAAATCCATGATCAGCGCAGTCTAAACGACAAGTAATCTTTTTCCGTATTGATGAGAAATATATAAGTTCCTAATCGTGGTGGGTGTTTTGGTGTAGCAACTTCCAGTTCCTGTATTGGTTGAAATTCGTCGTCGGGGGTAAATTTGTAATTTTTCTGATTGGTTGCGTTTTGCAAACGCGAAGATACCTCCTAGTCCGCGTGGACTAGGGGTACACAGGTAGTACCAGTCCGATGAAAGCAACAAGGGTAATAAACGATGACCTCTTCCAGTAATAAACGGATTAAGTAAACTCGCAACCCTGGCATAATAACATATTTTTTCCCTATTTTATGTTCCTAAGTTATAAACCGATTCCTCAAATTCCTCCTGTAACTTTCAGATGTAATAAAAATCATTTCCAATTTTCCAAACAGCAGGGGTTCCATTGTGCGGCACGGCTTTTGTCTTGCGTAGCAAGAGAATCACACTGTAGGAAATACTATTATAAATAAGAATTGTCCAAACCATATCGTACTTGGTATCATTTTAATCAGAAAAACGTCAGAAATATTTTGGTAACATTTTTATAAGAAAAAAATGAAAAATAACAAAGTTCAGTCGTTGCATTAGTATTATCTCACTGATATATCCGATTCCAGATCATATTATCTCGTGCCTCAAGTGTCATGTTTACACTTGACATAGCATTTCGGGCCTTCGCCTGGGTATGTTGTTTTTACGTTTCAAGTGGTCTCCGAACCTATCCTTTGAACGGGAAAAAACCGACAATTTGTGGATCGGCCCGTTCTTTCACCTTCGTATCACAGCTGAATAGAACTTTCGATACTCGGCAACGGAAAAATGTGTGCAAAATTAACATTGTCCTTTTTCAATAATGACACAGGTGATTATTAACATTGCTGTTTTATGTACAGCGTATCACCGAAGATAATTGATCTGTTTCAATATATTTAGACGATAAAATTTGTCTAAATTAAATTAGATTAAGTTCATAAATAATTTTATCGATTTTGAAATGAATCCAATAATACCGCAAGATTTCAAATAAATTGAAACCCAAGTGACGGCACGAAACGCTATGTCAAGTGCCAACGCATGAACCTTTCCTTCGATGCAACAGCAAAGAATCGACAAATTTTTCGGATGGATCCGTTGCCTCCGTTCCTTTGGAACACCACGCAGCAAAACGAAACTCCTCGCCTGTAGTAGCCTAGTCCTATTGCCTAACCGTTTATATCAAGAAACGAAGAAATGTTGTCCGTGCCGCAGCATGCCGTTGCATGCAACGAGGCAACGTCTGCCTATTCAGAAGGGTTCGGAACGGTGATACGATACGGGCGTTTGATATCGGTGGATACCCGGCTTTAGAACGCATCCAATCGGCACGGTGTCCAAAAGAAACGCGTCCAATGGTGAAGTACTGGAAATTATCAAGAAAACGAAATGTAATTGGCACAATATATTGTCGGACTACGTGTAACTAATATTATCTAGTACAATTGTTAAGAACTTTAGTGAATTCCGTTTTGTAAGATTTTAGGTTATATTTGCCTATGGTGAAATAAAACTAATTCATAGGAATTGAATATCCTTTTCTATCTTTTTTTCATAAATCTTCTTTGAACAAGGTCGTTTCTAAATATTTTAATACTTTTCCTGATTGGTCTGAACAGTGGAATATTTCAGTTGGGCTGTTGTAGTCGGATGAAATGCATTTGAGGTTTGTAAACACAATACAAATGATACAAAATAAATGAAAGTGAATAGTGAAGTACCCAGTAAGTAATCTGTATGCAGATTGGCAGCAAACTCTACTAGAATATGTCTACAAATCCATAGCCATCTGTTTCCGCATTTGGCTGCGTTTCTGCAAATAGAACCTGCCGGCAGAATCATATACTATATAATCAAATAAACAAGTTACTATGAACAGTGAAATTTTTTAAAACGACAAAAGTACATATATTAGTAAATTCATTTGTAGAACTTCTCAAGAAATCTTGTCGTTTGGTCCAATTTTAAATGAGGTGTTTCTAAACCTTTTGACGAGGGTTGGTTCATAGGTTTTTCTTTCTTGTTTGGTGAGGAGGGGGAAATGCTTTATGCACACCGGGCGGGGACTGCAAGCCCGGTAGTGTGGGACTCCGTATACCCACTAAAAACCCCACTCCTCGTACTTACCTATATACAGTAAAAGCTGGATATATGCAACAAACATTGGGTCCCAGATGTTGCATATCCAGCTGAGGTGTCGATTCTGGGCATTTAATGCTGCATATATCCAGCCGAGGTGTTGAGTCTGGGCATTTAACGTTGCATATATCCAGTCGAAGTGTCGATTCTGCGTCCGTACACATCGTTTGTATTCAGCTGCGATACCAATTCTACGTTCGTACACATTATTTACACGTCGCATGTTGCATGTTGCATGTTTGATGCATCTTTGGTGTACGGTCTGCCTTATACATATGTAGCCGAGGTGTCAATTCTATGTTGTTTATTCTATTATTATTGTTTATTTATTCTATTATCATTCTGTTATTACTGTTAGCTTGTAAATTACTTTAATTTTCAATAGGAAGAAACTGTCCGGTTTCATGGAAATCACGGGCTGTTCCTAACATTATAAAGCACCTAATTTGCATGTTTAGTACGCGTTCGCGGAAGAGGATACCGTTAAGTAACGCGGATCCCACCACCGGAAGGTGCGTACTTCCTTACATCCTTTTACCGTTGTAAGGAGAATAAATTGTTTGAACACTGAATTATAGATATGTTTAATTCGTAGATGTTGTACAAATGTCCCTGGTGTTTGTGTGAATTTGTTTGAAATTGAAATGAAAACCGTCCACGATGTTACTCGAGACGACCGGTTCGGTTAACGGAATTGGCAGTGAGACGGTTAAAGAAATGCACAAGTGAATTCACAGACACAAACGTGTATTTCGAACACAAGAGCGAGAATGTTATGTACAGTATGCAGCTATTTACAGTATTTACAGTGTATTGATCGTTGTGTAACATCCTACAAGAAGAATAAACAAGAAGAATGAACAACAACAATTAATAATTAGTATTTATTAAAATATTTATTCAATTTTTTTTTTCGTTTTTATATAATTACAAAGTGTAACAGTTCGTTTATTTATTTTTGTATTACATTGATTTAAATAATTATATTCATGCTTAATAACCGAACAGAATCTTATATTTATTAATATTTACATTTTAACAAAAATTTTATATACTACGATAATTCTACCACGTCGATAAATTCTACCATGTCGATAATTCTACCGCGTCGATAAAAGATCGACACAGCGCGCGAAATAAATAGAGAGAGATAGCAATAGCGAATAGAAAGAGATAGGAACAAGCGCAGAGTAGAAAGAGACGGCAATAGCGCGTAGACAGAGATAGCGATACGCACGGAGTCACGTACGCACCGATCAAAGTCCGAACACTTCCGGTATCGAAAACACAGGTAGAAAAAACTGCTACGTCAGCAGTTCTCCGGTATAAATACGAGAGTGCCGCGCAAAGAATTTTCACTTCGATTCTGATCGTAGTCCAAGACGGGTCTATGATACGATTTATATAGAATTCAGTAATCTTAGACTCTTTTGTCGGCAAAGCGGCAAAGGTACCGCGTCAGACCCGGGGCGCTCAACTATCGGTTCGCAGCGGTTCTCCTACGTGTCAGGTTCGCACCCAAGCTTAACGAGCGAGCGAAAGCCGAAGCTCCTTGGATGCGGCCTATCAGTACACTGGCTCTAGAGCGACGATATCGTTTTGCAGAGTTCGCTACCAAGTATAACGAGCGAGCGAAAGCAGAAGCTCCTTGGATGCGGCCTGTTCATTGACGGCTAAGTTGCCCAGAAACCGAACTGCGGCCGAACGAGCCAACTCCTACAGCGTCGGAACGGATCTTGGCCGATTTCCCGACAATTCTTTCGAATCATTTATATTATATTAAATTAAATTAAATTATATTAAATTATAAATTCAAGTTTTATAATCGTATCTAGAACCGCATTTACTAATCAATTTATTTACTCTGTATTTTATTTTAGGTTGAATTATTTTTTTTGTAATAATCAAATTTTCTTTTATTGTATTCCAATTTAGGCACAAACACGATTGTTAATTTCTTTGTATTTTTCAATCCAGGGCGTACTCATTGTACATTACTAATACCATTATTTTCTTTTGTATTTCAAACACAGGGCGCAACATTTGTTACATTAATTCAATTCAATATTTAATTACTTAAATTCATTATTTAAATTCAATATTTAATCACGTTATTACGTTCAATATTCTTTAATATTACTTACCTTCTTTTTTATATTATACACAAGACACCACATTTAAATTTCTTGAATAAATCCTCACTCATATTATCATTTTGAGAAAGGAATCTAGCGTTGGATTTTACTCCTTTACCGCGTGCCACCCGAACCTATAATCCCTTCCTATAATTAATAATACATAATATATATATATATACGAGTCGCCTTCTCATAGGGAACCGCTCTCCCTACGCGTCGGTGCAGTAGCGTGCTCGCGAATAATTTCGGGACGTTACAGTTGATCGAGATTATGCTCGCACACGCGTCACGGTGGAGAAGAGATTGAGCTGTAGACAAACCACGTGTTGGTTCAACACGTGGTCACCACGAAATTTTATCAATTTCGTGGATTTGCACGAACTAATCTATTCGCGAGTTCGCGTTGGCCGTTGGCACTCTAGTCCGCGTTGCGAGAGTCGATTTTAGATAAATTCGAGCTTGAGAAGGTACTTAGTTTCTGAACTGAAATTTGCACGTGTGCTTCGTATGCGAAAACAGAACGATAATGGCCGCTTAACCGGCTTCGTCGCAGCGAGAACCGTTGGCTTTCTTCTCGCTGACGTAGCGCGTGCTGATTGGTCGGCCTGACCGGCATCCAAGGTGGCTGCCGGTCGCGCTGCATAGTGCTGCCGCGGTCCGCGTGAAGGCGGTAGAAATTACATTTTCGAACAGAATTAATACCTCAGAGCTATCTCAAAACAGATATTCAGAAGCTATGTTGGAGCGTATCGATGAGATCGTGTAAGCTGACTGTTCGTAAGGAAGTTCTGTCCGAGACTGTTCTCGTTCAAGGTTTGTAAGAGACTGCACAATTCAGTCCCCTCTAAGTCCCCAAGGCAGTTTGCTAGAAGCCGCAGAGAGATAGTCCAGCGAGGGAGGCGTATACCAAAAGTGACCAATTAGTAAAAGTTTGGGGTTTAACTAATGGCAATAGGCTGATGGTTCAGCAAATCAGCTCGCTGGACACTTCCCATGTAAGCCCGTCAAAGACCCAGCAGCTGCAGTGCATGTGGGAGTCTTAAGGTGCGTGTTTGCACAGAACCGGTGATATCTTCCAGGCAAGGGCGACTGTAGGCCCAGAAACCCCTACGCGGGGTTTGATATATGGTCTTGGTGACCGATGGTGCCTGGAACAGAGCACAGAAAACGGTTCGAACCCTGTCGGAGTTGGTAGAACTCACAAGACACATGCACGGCATGGGGTTCGCCTGGGACAAAGAGGAGAAAGTCAAGAAGGTACGCGAAGCCGACCCAACAGGAAGGTCTTGGCCTTTGTGTAGCCCGGCTAAAGACTCGTGTAGAAATGTAAGAAGAGCTCGTAAAGGATTGTAAATCGCTTGTTACAATAAGAGCTTGTGGACAATAAGAGTGTCCTAAATGAACGTTCTGACCTTACGGGCCTTGTTCTGTAGAAGGTCTGTTTAATGTTGGACCTTTTGAAGCTTCATGGTAATTGCTTCGATACGTGACAAAATACCACCCCGACCAGCTTAAGAACTTTCTAGCAATTTGGCAATGTGCTATCGAATATGACTGACCGTGCTTTTAAATTGATGTAGTAAATTCATCGGTTCATGAATTTACCGTTGTTACCATTTTTACCAGGTATATAGAAGGCAAAACGGACAATGTCTTACGGTGAGTTTATTGCTCTCGATAGTTAAAACCGTAAGATTGTTAAAAGTATATAAAATAATTTTTAACAAAAAAAAATCCGTCTTCAAAATGCACTAAAAAGT
Organism: Osmia bicornis bicornis; assembly: GCF_907164935.1. Classification (NCBI taxonomy): domain Eukaryota; kingdom Metazoa; phylum Arthropoda; class Insecta; order Hymenoptera; family Megachilidae; genus Osmia; species Osmia bicornis. The sequence continues at coordinate 11,717,348 of NC_060220.1, forward strand.
ATAAAATAATTTCCATTTCATTTATATCTGTATTCCACAGCTATTAATACAATCTACTTAATCATTAAATAGGATACTAAATATATTTCAAAGTTTTCGGAGGCGGCGCGAAATTAAAAACTTTTCCTCTACTGGGAAGATCCTAGTTCAGGTGTCGGCAACCAGTGACAAATGACCCATTTGATAATTTCAAGTAAACAAGATTCAATGGGAATCAATATACCCATTACGAATTAACTATACTGCAGTTCACGAGTGACCGCACTTAACTCTCGCAGCTAGTGACCTACTGAGGTCTAGGGAAATTTTTAATAGTGCGTGTGATTCCCCTTTACAGCTTGCTTCTTACTTTGCGTTCACATCATTTTTTTCCGGAAAATAATAGAATTTTCATTGCATCGTGAAACTTTACAATATCATCACCGGTTTTCAATTATCGTACGTCATATATTTCTGCCCACCATTTATATGATCGCAAAGTATAATAAGAAGCAAGCTGGAGAGGGGAATAACACACGTCATTAAAAATCTCTCTAGACCTAGTGAGCGGCACGAGTTAAGTATGGTCTCTTGTAAACTGCAGTATAGTGCATGTCCATCAGGAGTGCTGACAATTTCTCATACAATCGTTACAATTACAAATGTTTTCAACCGGACCTATAATTTTGCTCTTACGACTTATTAATTACCAAGTTTGCCATGCCACAATCAAATCGTTATTGGCAGCACCGTTTGTTCGGGTATTTTTAATTTTGCGCCGCCTCCGAAAACTTTGAAATATATTTAGTATCTTATTTAATGATTAAGTAGATTGTATTAATAGCTGTGGAATACAGATATAAATGAAATGGAAATTATTTTATACTTTTTAGTGCATTTTGAAGTCGGATTTTTTTTTTTGTTAAAAACTATTTTATTTCACACTTTTTAGTGGAACGAGCAGTATTCGAAGTTTACTTGCAGGGACAAGTTTGAAAAATCACGATCGGTATATTCCTTGGAGGGTAACCCTAAAGAATAGGCTTTTTATTATAATAACAATAGTTATTAATAATAAGAAGTTACATAAATTTTGGGAAATCGAATCATCGCGGAATGATCTACGAAATGTGAAATCTTTCATCGCAATCGGTGCATTCCTTGAACCAGAACGTATTTTGCAATAATGAAAACCGTTCGAAATAAAAAAATGCGAAATGTTTTTATAATGGGACCAATCGGAAGACATATCCCACAAGACGCAAAAGATTTCATTCCGATTGGTCCATCCGTCTCGGAGTAATCAGCGAACGCACATTTAGAAAAAAAGGTCGTTAGAAATAAAAAAATGCAAAATATTTTTTTTACGGAACCAATGGGGAATTGTACTGTACAAGATGCAAAAAGTTTCATTCCGATTGGTTCATCCGTATCAGAATAATCGGTGAACATACACCGCACGTACATGAAATAGTACGTTTTTTGCAATAAAAACCGTTCGGAATGAAAAAATATAGAATGTTTTTTTAACGGGACCAATCGGGGGACATACTTTAGAAGATGCAAAAGGTTTCGTTCCAATTGGTCCATCCGTCTCGGAATAATCGGCGAACAAAGGCAGAAAAAATAACAATAGTTTTTCACGAATATCTCGAAAACTAAAGGTTTCCGTTAATTATGCATAATGAAAAAGTTGTTCAGAATCATGCCCCCGACAATATATTAAAGAATCATTGAAGTCATTTTATGTTGAGATTACAAACTTCCCGTTTTTATTTTGCAATAATGAAAACCGTTCGGAATAAAAAAATGCGAAATGTTTTTACAACGGGACCAATGGGAAAACATATCCTACAAGACGCAAAAGATTTCATTCCGATTGGTCCATCCGTCTCGGAGTAATCAGTGAACGTACATTTAGAAAAAAAGTCGTTGGGAATAAAAAAATGCAAAATATTTTTTTTACGGGACCAATGGGGAGTTGTACTGTACAAGACGCAAAAAGTTTCATTCCGATTGGTCCATCCGCCTCGGAGTAATCTGCGAACGTACACCGCACGTACATGAAATAGCACGTTTTTTTGCAATAAAAAGTGTTCGGAATGAAAAAATGCAAAATGTTTTTTTAACGGGACCAATCGGAAGACATACTCTACCAGATGCAAAAGGTTTCGTTCCGATTGGTTCATCTGTGTCGGCGTAATCGGTGAACAAAGCCAGAAAAAAAAAAAAAAAAAAATATATATACTCATCGAATTGAGTATCCTCCTCCTTTTCGAAGTCGGATAAAAACTGCTACTATAGTTCCGCGAGCGGTCTACTATGCCGCGTAACATTGCAGTCAATAGTTCAGCAGCATATTCAGAATAAATGAATATAATTCAAACTATATCGTGTTTGATATCATTTTAATCAGAAAAATCTCACAAATGCGTTAGTAAAAGTTTCATTAAGAAAAAGTTAAAAATAAAAAAGTTTTATCGTTGAATTAGTATTAGTCACACCGATATAACGGTTCGGATCGTATTACATGGCTTCCTCGTCGAGCGTCTCGGTTCGCTTAGGGGATCCCCCCAAGTGGAGGGGATAGCGATGTTGCATATATCCAGCCAATCTTTCGTTGTATATATCCAGCTTTTACTGTAAATACCGGAACCATGTAAGGCCGGAACCGCCTTTTTCGGCATTGCTTTACCCTGGTTCGTAGGGTAGGTTGTAGCTTCCGAAAATTGGTCAGAAAAAGTAGTTAATTTTCAAGCCTGTCATATAGGATAATGGTAAGAATAATACTATAATAAGAAAAACAGTTAGTGGGTCATACCTTAAAATTAAAGCCGCTTCATCCTGGATATATTTGTTGTTTAAACGCCATCTCCTTCTTGCGTCTTTAGTGTAGGCTGTAAAACAAATAGCAATATTGAAAGAGATGCAGAGAGATGAATACATGTATTCATTTATGTTGTATTTATTTATTTATTTAATGACTTTAAATAATTACTGTTCGTGTTTGAAAAGTTTGCAGTACGGTCGGAAATGCATATGAGCCGAGATGGGGCACGATCAATCAAGCCCGCATTGCTTCTCACTGCCAACACTCGAAACACTAACAGTAGGTAAATACGTATATATACATATCGATCTTACATGTTGTTGGAATGCCACATCGGAATCACAGCCACGGCGTATTCTCTTCTTTCTTGTCCTTCCTCTTCATTGTCGTCCATGTTGTCACCAGGAAACGGCATTCGGAAACACTTCGAACAAATATCATATGGACCAATATTAAATTCGGGGTTCAAATACCTACAAACCTACAGCAGAGGATTTTATTCCGATATCAAAAATATCACCGACCTCAGTGAATTTTTGAACACTAAACGGAATGTATTTCTATGCTCGGCAATGGAGTACAGAATGCATATGGCACCGTCGCGCAAGATGCAGCAATTATCGCGTACATCAATAGTAAAGAACGACCCTCGCCCTATTTTCTCTGTGTGCCTGAATCTCCGCCATTCTATCGACGAGTTGTTGAAGAGGTAGGCCCCGCTTTCTACAATACTTCCTAAATATCCTCATGTTGCTTTCATAAGGGAAAGCTGAAAAGGAATCTAAGGGACCAAGACGTCTGACATCATTGGTCAAATGGAGAAGGCCATGTACATTATACGTACAAAAATTTGGACCGTATAACTCTTCAGTACGAAGAACAAATTTTTGCAGAACAAGCTCTGCAAAATTCAAAATCTGAGTCGACGGATATTGTAAAGCTAAAATTCCAATACCTGTGTGAAGGAACAAGAAATGAATATACAGGGTGTCCCGTAACGTAATTTCACCCTCTAAGGTGATGAAACAACTTTTTCCTTTGCAAAAAAGTGGTTCGAAGCTTCCTTTTTGAATTATTAAGTGAAAACACTGACCAATCGGAGTGCGTATAGCGCGCGGGCTCAGGGACGGCCGCGTCGGCTACGAAAGCGGGGCTTGATGCAGGTCGCGAACGAACGGCTCGGCACCCCGTTGGCATAGCACAATAAAAAAATTGAACTGGTTGAACAGTTTTAGTTGTTGTTTAAAATGAATACGGAATCTAATCTCTTGTCGTCTGTCATAATCTAAAAAAGGAAATTCAAAGCATTCTAAACAACAAATAAAAATGATTGAAATGGTATAATTAATAAACGTTTAAATTGGAGGCTACGTTAATGACGAAACATTTGAAAACAGTTTAAATGAAACTTTTGCATTCGTTCCTAAATTAACCTGCTACGCCAAAAGCAGATAATTGCCACTGGGAAACGAGGAAACACGTTCGGTAGAACAGCTGTTTTCATGATCGGGCCAGTGAATTTCCCTCACTTATTGGACTTAGGTATGAATAATAGGCGAGGTGTTTCCTCGTCGAATGTTCAGAATCGACACAGTGACCTAGTGGGAATTATTTGTTTTCAGCGTAGTAGGTTAATTCAGAAACGAATGGGTAAGTTTCATTTAAATTGGTATCAAACTTTTCATCATTAACGTAGCCTCCAATTCAAACGTTCATTAATTATTCCACTTCAAACATTTTTATTTGTTGTTTAGAATCCTTACAATTTCCTTTTTTACATTATGACAGGCGACGAGAGATTAGGTTCCGTATTCAACAACGACTAAAAATGTTCTACCAGTTCAGTTTTTTTATTGTGCTATGTCAACGGGGTGCCAAGCGTTCGTCCGCGACCTACGTCAGGCCCGGTTTTCGTACCCGACATTGCAGTCCCTGGGACTGCGCGCTATAGAGTAACATGAAGGAATAGATTTTTTGCTATAACAGTAGTTATTACATAAATTTGTGCAAGTGGGATCATCGCGGATATACCTCCTACTAAATGTGAAAGGTTTCATCACAATCGGTACATTCCTTGCAGCATAAACGCCGGAAGATATAAATGAAGTATTACGTTTTTTGCAATAAAAATCGTCAGGAATGAAAAAATACAAAATATTTTTCTAATGGGGCCAATCGGGAGACATACTCTACCAGATGTAAAAGGTTTCGTTCCGATTGGTCCATCCGTCTCGGCGTAATCGGTGAACATACATAAAAAAGAAATTTAAAAAAATATACACATCGAATTGAGTATCCTCCTCCTTTTCGAAGTCGGATAATGATACAGGAATTGAAATTGAAAGAAATGTTAATACTGTTTAGTGTGCAAGAAAATAATATAATTCAAACTATTGAAGCTAATACAGAACTGAAAATGACTATTGAATTTAATACTGTTAATTTCTGGTAAATACTGATAATTACTATTAGATGAATTCAAATTAGAACAATACTGGTTTACAAGGGTAAAGATGCTTAACCTATTTTATAAACGTGATTTGATCCGAAAAGGTATTTTTCCTTTGATTCACAATGAGACTTTCCAATATAATATTAAACGGATCGTGGTTGAAATCTTTAATATTAGACGATCGGCTCGACCGAATATTATAGAAAAATGAAAGAGTTGGCGGATGTTCGCTGGTAGTCTGGAACACCAAGAGAGTTGAGAGAATTGTGTCACACTAGTACTTGTCGCGCACCCGTTCGCCGTTTATTGCAAATAAGAAATTAAATAAGACGATACACAAGACGATTACAATTTTCGGAAAAATAGAATAATTAACGCGAATGAGTTTAATACGAAAATTACGCGATCAAACGGATTAAAAGAAAGAGGAAAGATAGAAATTTAATAGTATGAAAGCTTAACGTGCGCGTCTCTGAGTCTTTGCGCCCTCGCGACACTCTGCTTAATATGTAGGACTTGCCGCGCAGCTAAATTACACGAAGTACATATCGGCAACTCTATCTCTAGACGCACGGGCTCCCGTCACGACTTACTCGATTGTTCGACGAAGAGTAATCAGAATCGATCGCGATCCTGGCCGGAAGGGCCCGTCGCGAGGACGATGTCTTGTGTGGGGACATTCCAACAAATCATAGCGTGTGACGGTAGCGTCAAGTGCGTCGCTATTGGTTAAGGGCGCGTGCCAGACGAAATCCTCTAGATCATGCTTTCTCTCTCTCTTAGTGTTTCATCTCTGTTTAGCGGTTTTCGGTGATTCTACGCTGTACGTTTTCCAGAATATTCTATAAGAATGATATAACTAATAATTTAATGAGTTAAATCTGAACATGAAGTATGAATATCAAACTATTATATGTAATTAACGGATTAACAATCAAGGAGTTTCTGATTAATAATCGGCTCTATCCATAATTATTTTGTTCGATCAACAATACGAATTGCGGTGGTAGCGCAAGCTGTTCGTTAAAAATCCTAATAGCATACGATGATTTAACTGATAATTTCAGCAGTATTCAATTGTTCGATATTCGAAGATTGATTCTTGTATTTGCAGCGAACTTTGTTCGAGAACGTTCTTTCTGTTCAAAATCGTACCGTTGGGTCTTAGTTTCAGGTAATTCTTGGGATTCGATACAATGACTTTCATTACCCTATGTGACCCTTCGTCTCTAAACAGTTCTCGAATGTTGCTAACGTTCGCTGGTGAGGGTTCTCATTCCTTGCCCTTTCTTTCAAACAAATATTCAAATCGCTAATTTATCTCGCGTTTCCATTCCAGCATTCAATTCTTGCATACGATCGGGTTAGGGACCGACTGGAGCCCACGCGTGAAAAAGAGGAGAGTATCGGTTGTAATTTAAGAGTTAAACTGATCTTTACGCTTTTGCGCAGTTAACTTGAGGAGACCCCTACAATGCGAAGCACTGGCTAACTGCGCAGCGAACGCTGTTTATGATACCTCTCCTCGGTCGAACCGAGTTTTTCTATCTTGAAATCTGTTACTACGCAGTTGAGCACGACGATAGTTTCAAGGAGGGGTAATAAACTAAAGAAAAGAATAGAGAAATGAAAGAGAAGCTAAAGGAAAGAAAAGACAAGAATAGAATAATTATAAGCTCAAACTCTTCCCTGTGCATTTCCTACATGAAGAAGACTCTCACAACCCGAAGGCTTGATGGGAAAGCACCGAGTCGAGGAGAAAATCAAAATTGTGTAGAAGTGATTTATCCCCCTCACGCTCCTTACATGAGGAGACTCCTACAACCCGAAGGCTTGATAAGGGAACGTGAGGTGGACAAATTTGTAAAATTTTCCAGACGTGACACTCCTATTAGATGTGAAAGTTGTTACGGGCAATGTGTTCACCGTGGGCATTTTGTAAAATGACCGCACATTGTGTAGATTGCACATTTTTTGGGGCAATGTATATAATGAGCAGGTATTTCACAAATGGCCCGGACATTTTATATAATACCCACGGTTCGTTGACATTAAACTTATTATTATTATTATTATTATTATTGAAACCATACATAGATGTGATAGGTTAGGATGGGCCACACACTTAAATAGGGCCGCCGCCGTGAAGCGGCCGGCATCGCTTTCGTTATTATTTAAACAACACTATTGTCTTAGGAAAGTGTTGCCGGCCGCCTTACGGCGCGCCGCGGCATGTATTTTGTATAATGATCGGACATTTTATAGATTGACTGAAACTTGTTACGGACATTTTGTACAATGTCTTTTCGAACGGGCATTTTACACAATGTCCGGTCATTTTACAAAATCCCCACGTTAAACACATTGCCCGTTACAAACGATTTCATCGCGATTGGTTCATTCCTTACAGAGCAACACCAAGAAATAAGCTTTTTGCTATAATAATAGTTATTAACAATAATAAATTCCATACATTTTTGGAAGCGAGCTCATCGCGGTAATATCTCCTATTAGATTGGAAAGCTTTCATTGCGATCGGTACATTCCTTACAGAGTAACACCAGCGAATAGGTTTCTTGCTATAACAATAGTTATTAACAATAACAAATTCCACAAATTTTTACAATTGCGATCATCGCGAACATATCTCCGATTAGATGTGAAAAGTTTCATAGCGATCGGTACATTCCTTGCAGAGTAGCGCTAAAGAATAGGAGTTTGCAATAACAATAGTTATTATATATGTACAGGTAGGTCTCGATTAGTGCGAGTAATAAATCCCAGAAATTGTTCGCATTATTTGAATTCGTACTATTCGAATATTTGAAATATAGGAATTGTTTCTTAGTTAAAGTAAATATACGATAAAAATTTTGAAACATACCTTTCATACGTATATTATGAGATTTGTGACCCGTTTACGTGGGTGCACTCTATACTGGGGAGCTTTTCACAATATAACTTTCGTTGGGCGCCAGCCACTCGCTGTGGCGATCACAATCAAAAAAAGGGGGAAATAAGTATTAGGGCGATTACAGTGGAGGGGGTGTCGGGCACTTACGTAACTTTACAATCTCGCGGGGGAGTACGCTGGGAGGAGTATCGCGGGAAGGGAGGTCTCAGGTTTGGAAGGGTTCTCACGGAGTTCTTTACGTTACGCGTAGAATGGAATTGACAAAAAAGGGGGATCTTAAAATGGGGTCGGAAAAGGTGGTCGTTGCCGAAACTCAGAACAATACAATAGTAAGATAAGGGCTTACCACACCCGTAGCACACTCGCACTCTCACTCCGCAAATCTTCACCAAAATCACTAATCGCTTTCTCAATAACTCTAATCGCTTCGTATATAATGATAGCCTATGGCTCAATGACGGCTCAGCGTCGCCGCTGCAACGACGAGACCGTCGCGGGATATTTTGGGGAGGGGATGGGTCTAGGAAGGGGCCTCTTCCGGCAATGGGATGAATCGATTATCGATCTTCGATATACCGATGATCGGAGTCGATGGGGCTGACGGATATCCTGTGACGACGGGTGTGGGTTGAAGTCTTCGGGCTCGGCGACAGATGGCTCCGGGTGGGCGTTTTGCACTCCTTTTGGGCAGCTTCGTCTAATTTTCGAAGTACCGCGTTGCTCCCTTTCCTTGGGAGGGATTGGGGTCTGTCGTCGGCCTCGAAGCTCCTTCTGGGGTAGTCCTCGTCGATCCTGTCCGTCGCCTCCATCGGCCCGACACCGGTGGGCAGGGAGAAAGGAGTAAGGTGAGGGAAAGGTTAGGGGTTATCTTGATGTGGGCGTGTGAGGTGGGAGAAGCGCAGCGATTGTAACGGGGGCACGGGTGTCACCACCTTACAACACCTTGACTGGAAATGGGGAATATAACAAAAAGCAAGCGAACGGCGAGAGATGAGAGAAAAGAAATATAATCATCGGCGGGCTGTCGCGGTCACACATTCGTCCATGCTGCGCTCTCATTCAGGGGGGGGGGGGGAGTCGCGGATCTGAGCGACCCTCCTGTTGCCGTTTGTGGAGTAGAAATTAATATTGATTGATGGACCTGTAATGAAAATGAATTAGTATCTGGCCAAAACTATAAAAGAAAGGGGGAGAATCTAAATGTTGGGTGGAGAAAGGGTCTAGCCGTATAAGCATAGTGAATCGGCCCCAGCAACACTTTCGGTTGATATTTATACCACATAATGCTTTTTGCCTAAACAACAATTGTGTGCAATTTCAACCCCCTACCCCCTCTGATAAGGGAGATATGAGGGTAAAACTCAAAACCTTTATCATTTTTGTTCTCGGAAACTATTTAAGATATTTGACCACATTAAAGTGCAAATAGTAGGTATTCATTAGCTGTATATCATATTTTTTTTCAAAATTTTTATTCGATGATTAAGGGTTGAAAATTAATAAATAAATTTTTGAAAATAATTTTTATAAACAATCCCTTGGATGACACCCACCGAAAAAATTAAGAATAATCCTTTACTATTTAACTATTATCTGTAAAAATTTCAAGAGTGTTGGATTGGTACATCATAGTTAAAAAAAAATAAAACCAATGCAACGCCCTTTCAGAAGGCAAAGCCGGCCTGAACGTTAGAGGCGCTCAACCTAACCGACCTACAGGGGAATACGTAGCGCCGACCTGCCACGTTTCTCGTACCAGAAACAGCTCTGAGAAAAGTATGAGTTCTTCTTTCCCTAAACTGTGTGTTACTTAACAGTCATTTATTTAAATAATATATTAACAATTTAAATTTTTTAATTAAGTTTTCTGGTCCTAACTTTTAACGTCCGTGTTTTTACGGTGTTTCTCGTTTTAAGTATGTGGGAGCCCTAAAAAGAGCTGATTATGTTGTACGTTACAAATGGCACCCTTTTATAAATGCAACTAAGGTGTTCCTCGTTTTAAGTATGTGGGAGCCCTGAAAAGGGCTGATTATTAAGCCCTAAAAAGAGCTGATTGTGTTATGTATTGTCAGGTTGAAGTATATGATTTGAAACAGAACACTCAAAAACTTTTTTTTAAAAAACACGCTTGTAAATAAGGTTTAATGTTCGTCGCTATTTTCATCAATAACTGGAATAATGTTAGTTTTATCGAATAAGTGAGTTAAAATTTCGGACGGTTTAACTATTCTGGATTTATAACGCGCATGGGATAAATAATAAATGATCGCGGCGACGTGGGAGCAACAACCTACCGTTCTGTTACCATTCGGACAATCGCATGCATATTGGTTTATACCCGCGTAACTATTTACGTTTGATTTGTATTCTATGTAACAATTGTAAGTTTTAGCGTTTATATGTCGCGACCGAACTTTCATTTTTATAATGTTATTGTTTTGCTCTAAATATTGTACATTTAACGCGTCATGTTCATCCATTAATTCCGCAAGATAACACACCGCTTGAGATAATTGGTATGAACCCGTGAATAATATTTTTAAATTATTTTCGTCTAATTTGGGAAAATTTATTAAACATGTATTAGATACTGTAACAAATGGTTTTTTACGGCGATTTAATCTTTCTACTTCTATAAATGGTTGTAATGAATTTTGTTCCCGTTGTCGTTCTTTCATATATGAAACTATGTTTTCGGTGAGATCCGCGTCAGAATTTAATCGTTTCCCGAAAGTGTTATGCAAAAATCCCGCTATTCGGCACACGGACCTTATAGACGGTAACATTTTATTGTCAATGATATGGTGTAATAAGCGATATTTTTGTCCTATGGCTCCATGAACGGCTTCGACTACCCAACGTACTTTTGTTACAAATCGCGATGAATTTGCTTCTTCTGAAGTTAATTGGGCCCGATTCCCTTTAAATGCTGGCATTAAAACATTATACCCTTCATCTTGTAGATGTTGTAGGGCATCCCGAAAACCGCGATCAACAATACAAAAATCACCCGGTCTTAATACTGATTTTATTCCTATCGGATCTTCTAATAATATTTTCATAATTGTGGCATCATTTACGGTGGCGTTAAAAGGCCCTGCAATATCTAGTATGTAGCCATTAGTGGTGCAAATAGTGAATGGCTTACACAATGGTACCTTTTTTTGTCCGGAGTACGATTTTCTTTGATATTCGTTGTTTTTGCTTTTTTCGTGTCTGATGTATGTACCGTCAAATATTATTGCTAATTGGGTTTGGTCAAAATTAAAAAGGTTTCGTGCTACGGGTGCGGTTTCATTTTCAATAAAGTACTGTCGGGATTTAGTATGTAAGCCAAACCGGGTTGGCAAAACATCTTTTTCAAAAGCACCGATTATCTGATGGTAATAATCTGATACTTGTTGTTCCCGTTCTAAACCAAGTATATTTTTTATAATATTATTTGAGCTGCCAGTTCTAAGTTTAAATAAAAACACTACTAAAGCTTGCGTTATGGAACGAGATTCGCTACATCTCATACTAATAAACATCTCCTGAATTTCTTTAATATTTTCCCAATTAAGCCCGGTGAAAGCATATAACTGTTCATTTGACAATGAAAAATCCCCGATCTTATCGTGCAACGAAGAATCTACGTTAATTGCTAATTGATTTAAAAATAATTCTACATCGGATGCTTCTATAGAACTAAAGTTAGAATGTACGCGAAGAAGTTTGAATTCGTCTGTGAAAAATAATTTATTAAGAATGTGCGACCCGCAGCATCGATTACCTTTTGGTATATAAATTCTTTCAAGTGCGAATGTTTGAAGGCGTGCTTCTAGGGGTATTATAATAAGTTTCCCGTTTGAATGACAAAGTGTGCAATACCGGTGCGTAGACGCAACTCTTTTAAATTGTAATTCCATTTTATTATTGTCTGATATCGTACTCCGGCTACTTACCGCGAAGTCTGGGTCCGTTGCAACATTGTCGGTGCCGTCAGTCTCGCCAGTAGTAACTGATGTCCTGTAGATATTTAATCGGCATCTGTTGCACAGTATAGAACCGATTGTCACGACGCTGCTGCAGTGGGCCTGGTACTTCGAGACATCCTCTTCGGTTGTAATGCGCTTCCGCTTTCTGCTCAGTTTATTTCTTGGTACATTACAGTTGACGCAATTGTCAGTACTTCCAATTCCTGACATGTTCTTCAGTACGAAAATGAATATATGCGAGGAAGTGTTCAGTACTCGGCGCGTTCGTCAAAAATGTGAAGTATTAAAGAGAGGAACTTCCTTAAATAGGAAAATTGTATACCAAGGGCGAACCAATGGGAGGACGAGATTTTAAAGTTTGCAAATTCTATCCAATTAACGAGTCCTCTATATTTGGCAACAAGAGGGAACAAGACAGTGGACACTAAAATCATGGACTCAGGTTCGTACGCTTTACCCTTTATGATGCGTCTATTTACACGCCAATCCGTGACTGCGTAGAAAAGTATCGAGGCATATAAACCGCAATGGAAAATACACCATTTGTACCATAAAACGCGCTTAACTCTTTTCTGGACCTCCATATACTTAACACGAGGGTCACCTTAATTGCAGCCATTTCCAGGTAGTACTGGTACGCTACAATATAATTAACCCTTTTCAGAGCGACCATATACTTAAAACGAGGAAAACCTTAGTTACAACTATTCACGGGTACCAGCTATAATTTAATTAAAAGTAATACGTACATGAAAAGATAAAGACGGAAATATTTATAGAAGTCTATGTTCTTTACAGCGTTGAATAGAATGATATTGTAGTTATACCTGTGATACCTTCTTCGACTATTAAAAGGACAACTAATGGCATCTAACACAGTGCCATTGTTCAAGACATGATATAAATCTGTGACTTAGGGCTCCCACATACTTAAAACGAAAAACACCGTAAAAACACGGACGTTAAAAGTTAGGACCAGAAAACTTAATTAAAAAATTTAAATTGTTAATATATTATTTAAATAAATGACTGTTAAATAACACACAGTTTAGGAAAAGAAGAACTCATACTTTTCTCAGAGCTGTTTCTGGTACGAGAAACGTGGCGGGTCGGCGCTACGTATTCCCCTGTAGGTCGGTTAGGTTGAGCGCCTCTAACGTTCAGGCCGGTTTTGCCTTCTGAAAGGGCGTTGCATTGGTTTTATTTTTTTTTAACTATGATGTACCAATCCAACACTCTTGAAATTTTTACAGATAATAGTTAAATAGTAAAGGATTATTCTTAATTTTTTCGGTGGGTGTCATCCAAGGGATTGTTTATAAAAATCATTTTCAAAAATTTATTTATTAATTTTCAACCCTTAATCATCGAATAAAAATTTTGAAAAAAAAAATGATATACAGCTAATGAATACCTACTATTTGCACTTTAATGTTGTCAAATATCTTAAATAGTTTCCGAGAAAAAAAATGATAAAGGTTTTGAGTTTTACCCTCATATCTCCCTTATCAGAGGGGGTAGGGGGTTGAAATTGCACACAATTGTTGTTTAGGCAAAAAGCATTATGTGGTATAAATATCAACCGAAAGTGTTGCTGGGGCCGATTCACTATGCTTATACGGCTAGACCCTTTTTACATAATTTTACCTGCCTTTGTATTTTGATGATTGTTGTATCTAGAATTTTTATGAGGATTAAGGGGAGGGAAATGGGTGCAATTACTTTGGTTAGACTGTTTGGAAGGGTAAATTTTATTGTTATCGCGTATCTGGGCACTTTTATCGTACTAAGTGGTACCGCGCCAAATTTTTGGTTTGAATTTGATTCTCTATAGATTTTATTCGGGGTTCGAGCGCCAAATTTGGTTTAAAATTTTCTTTGTGGGTCTTATTTGGGGGTTTGGGCGCCAAATTGTTTAATTTTCATTAATTGTCAGGGAGTTTTCTAGGTCGGGGAATGTGTAAGGACATGAGGGGAGGTATAGAGGGTTGATCATTTCTGATTACGTTCACTGAAGGGTTTAGGGGGTATCCTCGGGGTCGACCTCGTCCTCGACGAGGGGGTTGAGAAGGAACTGGTTGGGAGGGCATGATTTGCGTGGGATTTGGGAGTATTTGGACTTTCCGGGGCCTCCCTGGTCCTCTACGAGGAGGTGGAGTAGGACTGGGTACGGGAATCGTGACTTGAGTATTATTTGGAGGTATTTGAATTTCCCTCGGTCTCCCTCGCCCTGGACGAGGGAGTGGGATAGGAGTGGGTGGTGTATTTATTATCTGTGGAATGTTTTGGGGTGTTGGGATTTTTCGGGGTCTCCCTCGTCCTCGACAAGGGGGTAGAGTAGGGATAGGTGGGGAATGTGAAATTTGCGTGGGTGTCGGTTGCGGTATTTGGTGGGTGGAAATGTCAGGGGTTTGCGAGGAAGGTCCTGGTTGGGAAATATCATTGGTATCTTGACTCGAAAAAGGGTTATTGGAAACTGAATCGTCAAAATTTGGAGGGGGTCTGAAGGGTTTAAGATCTTTTATGTGGACTATTGGGATGATATTTCCGACGGAATCTTTTAGTTCATAAACAACAGGGGAAAGGATTTTGGAAATGGTGTAGGGACCTGAAAATTTAGGGGCGAGTTTGGATGCAAAATTGTGGGCAGCGGACGAAAGAATTCGTTGGTGTCTCATGACGAGGTCACAGATTTGGTAAGCGCAGCGATTGTAACGGGGGGCACGGCTGTCACCACGTTACAAATTATAATAGTATAAACATGTTTATTATTTTTTAAAGTATTTTAACAGTGTTGATTGCACTTTCTTCTGCTTTTTCATATCTCCATATATGTGATGATAAACCCGCAGTATTTTATCCAAGTCTCTGTTAAGTTGCATGTTTCGATCCACGTCTGGATCGAAAAATGCCTCGCAAAACCTTGCATTAACTGAATTTTTGTTCGCATTAAATGCGACCTGGTATCATTTTAAAATTCGCACTAAACCGAATATCGCACTATGTGAACTAGCATTAATCGAGACTTACCTGTATACTTGTTTTTGGTCGACGCGATATGTGTATCGAAACAGTAGAGACAGGCGATTGCATTCTGACCCATACACCGCCAGAGTAGGCGGTAGAATACACGTAGGCATATGTAGAATTCAATGTAGTAGTAACAATAGTTTTTCACGAATATCTCAGAAATTAAAGCTTTCAATTGATTATGCATAATAAAAAAGTTCTTCAGTATCATGCCCCCGACAACATATTAAAGAGTCATTCAAATCAACCTATGTTCCGATTAGAAACTTTCTGTTTTTTGCAATAATAATCGTTGGCAATGAAAAGATGCAAAATATTTTTTAATGAGACCAATCGGGAGATATACTTTAGAAGATACAGAAGGTTTCATTCCGATTGGTCCATCCTTCTCAGAATAATCGGTGAACATACATCGAACGTACATGAAATAGTACAGTAATGCTCGGCTAAATTTCACTAAAATTTGCTCCGTTAAATTTTCACGACCCAGCCCCAATCTTCTTCCACCACTTGGCACATCGAGCTAGGCGAAGTCTGATCTCAGTAGAGAAGGACAGAAAATGAATACAATGAAAAGAAAGAGAACAGATGCACATCAAATGGATGCCGCGACTGGAAAAAGTAAATATGCAGTTAGAAAATTTTATTTTCAGTCATTTTCGTCTTACGTTTATAATTGTAGCACCGCTGGATAGTTGACATTCTCCCGATTAAAATAAGTACAAACACGATATAATTTGAACCATATTTACTCTACATGATTCATTATGATTTACACTACGTGATTCATTATGTATTTATTAGATAACATAAATATGATCCGTTTTACGTCGGGTTTGGACTCATTTTAATCAGAAGGACCCCAAAGATCCAATGGTATAATTTTCATAAAAATAAGTTGAAAATTACTGATAGTGAAATTGTCGTTATTGCACGTTCACTTTTTTCACTTGCGGCATCTCTTTGAAGTGCCGTGCCTCGACCGCCACTGCTAGACATAGTACGTCTATCTCGCTTCCTCCTATCGTATCTATTCTGTTGCTCTGTCAGGTTCTGCTCGAGGCAATTCCCGGAATAACAACGCTACCCTGCTTGCGATAATTTAACTGCTGACTCCCGAACGTAGTGAAATTTAGCCGAGCATTACTGTAATTTTATTTGCAATAAAAACTGTTCGGAACGAAAAAATGCGAAATACTTTATAACAGGACCAATCGGAAGACATATCCTACAAGATGCAGAAGATTTCATTCCGATTGGTCCATTCATCTCGGAGTAATTGGCGAACAAAGCCAGGAAAAAAAATATATACTGATCGAATTCAGTATATTCCTCCTTTTCGAAAACGGATATAAATGCAATATACTGATCCCTTAACACAGATCAATGTACAGTTAATAACAATATCAATACTACTATGTCTATATCAGATATGTACTATACATTTAATAGCAATATCGTTATTACTATATCTACATAGGATGTAACGTAATATACTGATCCATTCCCACAGATCAATGTACATTTAATAACAATATCATTATTGCTACATCTACATTAGATACAATGTAATATACTGGTCCATTCCCACAGATCAATGTACATTTTATAACAACATCGCTGATACTATATCTACATTGGATATGAGGTAATATACTAATCCCTTCCCACAGATCAATGTACATATAATCACAGTATCGGTATTACTATATCTACATTAGATACGTAATATACATTTAATAACAGTATCATTATTACTATATCTACATCAGATGTAATTTAATATGCTGATTTAATCCCACAGATCAATGTACATTTTATAACAATATCATTATTACTATATCTACATTAGATATAATGTAATATACTGATCCCTTCCCACAGATCAATGTACATTTAATAACAACATCATTGAAACTATATCTACATTGGATATAGTGTAATATACTACTCCCTTCCTACGGATCAATGTACATATAATCACAGTATCGGTATTACTATATCTACATTAGATATGTAATACACATTTAATAACAGTATCATTATTACTATATCTACATCAGATGTAATTTAATGTACTGCTTTAATCCAACAGATCAATGTACATTTTATAACAATATCATTATTACTATATCTACATTAGATATAATGTAATATACTGATCCCTTCCCACAGATCAATGTACATTTAATAACAATATCGCTGATACTATATCTACATTGGATCTATTGTAATATACTGATTCGTTTCCACAGATCATTCGACATTTGATAACAATATCATTATTACTATATCTACAGTAGATATAATGTAATAAAATGATCCCTTCCCACAGATCAATGTACATTTACTAACAATATCGCTGATACTATATCTACATTAGATATAATGTAATATACTGATCCCTTCTCACAAATCAATGTATATTTAATAACAACATCGTTGATACTATCTCTACATTCGATATAATGCTATATACTAATCCCTTCGCACAAATTAATGTGCAAATAATAACAGTATCGTTATTACTATATCTACATTAGATATAATGGAATATACTGATTTATTCCCACGGACCAATGCTCATTTAATAACAATATCATTATAACTATATCTACATTAGATATAATGTAATATACAGATTTCTTCCCACGTACCAATGTTCATTTAATAATTCTTTCGCACCGACCCATGTAAGTTTGATAACAATATCGCTGATCCTATATCTACATTAGATATAATGTAATATACTGATTTATTCCCACAGATCAATGCACAGATTGTAACATTATCGTCATTACTATATCTACATTAGATATGTAATATACGTTTAATAACAATATCATTATTACTATATCTACATTATATCTATTGTAATATACTGATTCCTTCCCACAGATCAATGTACATTTTATAACAATACCATTATTACTATATCTACATTAGATATAATGTAATATACTAATTGATTCACACAGACCAATGTTCATTTAATAAAAATGTCATTATTACTGTATCCACATCGGATCTAATGTAATATACTGATTCCTTCCCACAAATCAATGTACATTTGATAACAATATCATTATGACTATATCCACATTAGATATAATGTAATATACTGATCCCTTCCGACAGAACAATGTACATTTAAGGGGGTAGACACGGGTAATAGTAGCGCGTTGACATTACCGGCAAAAATGGGCATAAACATGGGTTTACGCGCTTACGTTATTTGTCCTTGTATGAAAACATTTAGGGCTGGGTGAGGGCTTATTCGAAAGAGGAAGGTCCAATGCACAACGCTCAACTCATGTTTCAGTGGGATTATGTTGATGTTTAGTAATATAAGCGTCTAAAGTCGAGGTAAAAAATCGACAAAATGCATTCGCGGAATCGAAGCATTTTTAGGCCACTAAAAGAGTGCTGTGATTGAAATCATGTGTTGACCGGCCTAGCCACAACCCTTACCTGTAATTTAAGATCTATTTTGTCTTCATTTGTTGCGAAATAAGGACGAATATCGGATGCCCGTAAAAGCATTCTCACATATCAGTTCCGCCATTTTGTGGATAATACAGAGCAGGCCACGTGACAAATTTAATTCTGCTAGTGGTTAGAAGATGGCGTATAAGGAGAACGTCTGCTAACGTGGAATGATGGCAAAAGACAATATCTTTACAGTAAATTTGTAAAAAGTTAATAGAAAATAGATGCCCAAACTTAGATATGCACAAATATAATGAAATAGAAATATTGTTCTTCTGTTAAAAAGGCGATATAATACTGCTTGCCAATTTAAAAAAAAGATTTGTTTGGAATATGTATTTATTTTACTTATTGTACTTATTTCGCTTTATGTTTTTTATTAAATACACCTATATATTAAAAAATAATGTACTAATAATATTATATTTACTTATAATTAGGGTATGGGTATAATGTCTCGGAGTTCCCCAACCCCCGAAAGGGATGCGGGGAACCAGGACGACCTTCGGTCGATCCAGGCTGAGCCCCAACCGAGCGCGTCTCCGGGTGGCGGATAGGAGGACGACCGGGTGCGTGAAGTGGGCCCCGAGTACCGTAGAACGGGACGCCTCCGGTGACCGGGATACGGAAAAGGTGCGCCTACGGAGTGCCCCGGCCAACGGGAGCTATAAGGGACCCCTGAGGGCCCAAAAACCCTCAGAGGAGAACTAAAGCCCCGTCGCGGACCAGCTCCCCAAGCTAAGGTGTAAGCAATCGTGCCGAAAGCTGGATGGCACCGGGGTAAAGGTGTCACGAACGATGCCCTTGGGGTACCAGGCGTCCCCCCATTGTATCTAGCCTTACCCCTGTAAGCGGGCTCTGCAGGGGTGGACCCATACTTCCCGACTACTCGTGGGACTAACATGGACAAAAACTTAAAAAAACAAAACAATAACAACACGCAGACAAACATGGACACGAACACGGAAACGAACATGGACACGGACAAAACAACAGACACAGACACATACACGAACCCACCCGAAAGCGGGCTGGTTGAGGAGGGAAGGGACCCAATCTTGGGGACCGCCTCCGATACACCACTGACGGGCGGTTCTGGGGAGAGCATGTCCGTGGCAGGCGAGGTCACAACCTTCCTCTGGTGCGACCGGGGCCGACCAGGGAGAAATCCCGGAAAAGGACCCGTGAGCATGGAAGAAGGTAAGGCTCAGCGG
Organism: Osmia bicornis bicornis; assembly: GCF_907164935.1. NCBI lineage: Eukaryota > Metazoa > Arthropoda > Insecta > Hymenoptera > Megachilidae > Osmia > Osmia bicornis. Next base: position 11,737,236 of record NC_060220.1, read on the forward strand.
GGCCGCCAAGAAGAGGGCCCGTAGGGCGCGCTCAGCGCAACCAGGGACCTCAGGCGGGTCGGCCACCGCTGTGAACACAAGCAAGGCGGGGACGGCCGCTGTGAGAGGAGGCCCGGTAACCGGGAAACCCCGCGCAGAAACGTCGCGGGCGAGCGGTAAGGGAGCTATGGAGGGCAAGGGGCTCAAAAGGACCCGACCATCCATATCCCCAAATACCCAGCCTTGCGCCAAGAAAAGGCAAAGAATTTTCCCTTCGCCGATAAGCTTCAGGGAGGCGCTGACGACGGAGAGGAGGCTGGCTATCGCGCCGGCCAACTACCCGGAGTCGACCCTCACTGAGGCGCAGGCTTCCGCTGTCGAGCAGGCGATCGTCGGGATGCTGTGTGGGCTCCAAAAAGGGAGCACCATACCGCGTTTCGACGAGTGCCGGTTCGAGGGAGGCCTGCTTCTCATGACCTGTTCGGACACCGGAGCGGTGGAGTGGCTGAGGGCCACTGCCACCAAAATCAGGCCTTGGGAGGGAGCGGACCTCCAGGTGTTGGATGGTCGGCACCTCCCAAGGCTAAAGAGGATGGTGACAGTCATCCCCGGACCTCCAGTGGCGACGGAGGCCCTACTAAGACTGATGGAGGGTCAAAACCCAGGGCTCCGCACAAACCTTTGGAGAGTGTGGAGCAGGAGAGAGGGACCGAATTCGGTAACTCTCGTCCTGGGGGTTGACCCTGTGTCACACAGCCTCATCAAGAGGCAGGGTTCTGAGGTCCACGTGGGACTGCGCAGGGCACTCTTCAGAGAGGGACCTGCCGGGACCACGGAGGATAAGAAGAACCCCAACACGGTCCCAGAGAATAAACCAGGACCAACAGCCCCGGTGATGGAGGAAGGGAAGGCAGGGGTGAGTGGCGTGGATGGAGGTGAAGGGGAGCCTAGGGCGCTGGCAACGGTGCCCACGGAGACCCTCGCCCCCTGCGCCGACACCCTCCCACCCACCCCATCCAGGGACTGCAATACACAGACGGCGTCCGCCGGATCCTCCCAGGAACCGAAGGCCGCCGAAACGCAACCTCCGTCAAGCGGGAGCATCCCCAAGGCAGCAATGCCAAGGGGAAGGCCGACCACGGCGGAGGCGACGAGAAGGACCGGGCTAATGGGTGTGCAAAAGGGGAGCCAACGCACCCTGACACACACCTTGAAGGCCGGTACCAGAGGTAGAAGAGGGACGGGCCCCGGCAAGGGCCCCCCTCACAAGTAGGCGTAATGGGCTCCGGCGGGGAACATAACGCACCTGCTTTAACCAAGCGAGACTGGACCACATCTGACACCAACAAGGTGCCAGAAGGTACCAGATTCTCGTAAATCAATTTGCAACATTGCAAGGCGGCAACAGACATCCTCCTGTACCGCCTAACGATGGGGCAGACAGACATAGCCCTCATACAGGAACCTTGGATCCACAAGGAACGTGTAGGAGGGCTAAACACGGGGTGTGGCTCACTCTACTATGATACCACATCCACAAGGCCCAGGGCCTGCATCTTCGTTAAAAAGGAGATAACGGCCCTGAAACTCAATGAATTCTGTACAACTGATTTTTCAGCGGTTAAGGTTAAACTTAACCTCGGGGGGAATACGTCAGAGCTGGTGGTATGCTCGGCGTACCTGCCGTACGACTCGGAGGACCCTCCACCTACGAGGGAACTCAGAGCCCTGATAGATCACTGTGCGGTCAATGGTCTGCACCTGGTGATCGGCTGCGACGCCAACTCGCACCGCATCGTATGGGGCAGCACAAACACCAACGGCAGAGGCACAGCACTGCTGGAATACCTCGCCACCACGGGCCTGGAGATCCTTAACATAGACAGGAGACATTCCCGTAGACAGGAGGTGTTTGATCTGACCCTAGGCTCTGCCAAGGTGACACAGGTCATCAAACACTGGAAGGTACGGGACGAGAGCACACTCTCGGACCACCGCCTTATCACTTTTGAATTAAAAGACGACAAGGAGGGCGGCACTGGAGAGGCCTACAGGAACCCAAAGGCCACCAACTGGGCACTCTATAAAGAGGGCCTGGAAGGGAGGCTAAAGGGGAACTGTCAGCGTCCCAGGAATGTAGGCGAAATTGAGCAAGCGGTGGAGCATCTGAGCTCCGCCATCACTCAAGCCTACGAGGCTGCCTGCCCGGCCAAAATCAGAAACAGTAGCAAAAGGGTCCCCTGGTGGAATAAGAAATTGGACCAAGCCAGGAAGGACACCCGCAAACTACTGAACAAAGCCATGAAGGCCAACTCGGAGCTAGCTTGGGACAACTACAGGAAATCTCAGCAAGCTTACAAAAAGTTAATAAGAACCAGCAAGAGGACGGCCTGGAAGACCTTCTGCAAAGAAACCGAGGCACTACATGTAGTTGCCAGGTTAAGGAAGGTCTTCACGATAGGCCCCTCACCGAGGTTGGATCGCCTTAGACTTCCCAACGGAAGTCTAACGAACAACCACAAAGAAACACTAGAGCAACTTATTCAAACACATTTCCCAGGCTCAGTAACAGAGGATCGGGAGCGGCGCCGTAGCGTTACCGCACGCACCGATCCTGTTCCAGCGGACTGGGAAATAGCTGAAAAGGTGATAAATACGGACAGGGTGAAGTGGGCCATCGGCTCCTTCAAAAGGTTCAAGAGCCTAGGCACTGACGGGATCTTCCCAGCACTCCTTCAAGAGGGTGGAGAGGACCTGCACAGGCGCCTGGGCCAAATTTTCAAATCTTGCCTAACGCAGGGCTGTGTACCCAAAGCCTGGAGATACTCCAAGGTGGTGTTCATCCCGAAACCAGGGAAGAATAACTATGACCTTGCCATGTCATACAGACCCATCAGCCTTACCTCTTTCTTGCTCAAAACGCTGGAGAGGCTGGTTGATAGGTACATCAGAGACGAGGTATTGGCCAGCAAACCGCTGCACCCCTCCCAACACGCCTACCAAAACGGCAAATCCACCGAGACGGCACTTCACAACCTGGTAGGTCTTATCGAAGGTGCACTGTCCAACGGTGAAACTGCTCTCTGCATATTCCTCGACATCGAGGGGGCGTTTGACAATACCCCTCACGATGCTATACAGGAAGCCGCGATGAGATACAATATTAAGGACTCCGTCGTAAGATGGATCCACAATATGCTGACGAATAGAACAGTCACAGCAAGCCTGGGAGAGGAGACGGTGAGGGCCGACGTCGTGAGGGGCTACCCGCAGGGAGGAGTCCTGTCCCCCCTGCTGTGGACCCTCGTGGTTGACGAACTCATACGTATACTCACCACAGAAGGCTTTGAGGTTCAGGGTTACGCCGACGACCTTACGATCACGGTCAGAGGCAGATATCCACTAGATTTAGCGAGGAGGTTGCAAAAGGCAATCACACTTGTGGAATCCTGGTGTCGATCACACTCGCTCTCGGTTAACCCGAGCAAAACGGAGTTGGTCCTATTTACAAGAAGAAGACGCTTTTATTTTAAGGCTCCTCATCTTTTTGGAACGCAACTACAACTCACAGATGATGTAAAATATCTTGGAGTAACACTAGATAAAAAACTCACCTGGAAGGACCATGTGAATAAGCAGACCCAGAAAGCAATTAGCACCTACTGGGCCTGCCGCAGAATGTTTGGCCCCACATGGGGATTCAAACCAAGGATGGTCAGGTGGATATACCAGGCCATCCTTGAACCTATTATAACATATGCCTCGATTGTGTGGTGGACCTCCATGAAGAGGGGAGTACACAAAAGGACAATAGAAAAAGTATACCGAATAGCGTTGCTGGGGATAACAGGTGCGATCCCCACCACGCCCACTATGGCAATGGGTGCACTGCTCGATATCAAGCCACCCCATCTACACTCTGTTCAGCGAGACGAGTCACCAAGTATAAACACGTGCACGTGAACAGGGCAGGGCCGTCTTACGGGTTCCGGATCCCCAAATAGCATCGTAAAATTCTTTGGTTCTGCCTGACCCTGCATGCAAAGGCACTCGGCAAGCAGCCACCATAACTTGGCCCTGAGTTGTAGCATGTGGTAGCCAATGACCGCAGTAGTAGAGCCGATCACGTGAAAACCGATGGAGTTGTTTGTTTTGACTTGGTGACTCGTCTCGTTGAACGGAGTATAGTAGTGATGGCAACGGCTTGGAGAGCGGCCATCCGCCTGTATCAAGCTGAAGAATGGTACCCGTCGAGCGGTGGGCACACCGAGATCTTAAGGGATCAGGGATCGGAATTAATTCTGACACACGGGGGAGACCGCTGCAAGACGGAGTACCTCTTCAGACGGGAATACGACCTAATCATCCCAGAGAAGGAGAAATGGCTGGAAGACCCTAACGGCATCCTGACTCCGGGGGGACTAGTCTGGTTCACAGACGGTTCCAAGACCGGATCTGGCACCGGAGCCGGGGTAGCGGGGGAAAGGGTCGAAATGACCCACAAGCTGGGCCACCACGTTACGGTCTTCCAAGCAGAAGTGTTTGCCATCTGGGCCTGCGCCAAATACAACTTGGATAGGGCCCACTCAGGAAAACACATCTATATTTGCAGTGACAGCCTGGCCGCGCTAAGAGCCCTCCACAAAGTGGAAGTTAGGTCGAAGCTAGTCAGGGACTGTGCACTGACACTGAGACAGCTATCTCTGAACAACAGAGTTAAGCTGATATGGGTACCAGGTCATGCTGGAATCCCAGGAAATGAGAGGGCTAACGAACTGGCACGACAGGGGGCGATAAGCTCCCAGCCATGCCAAGAGTACCCCATTGGAGTCTCAACCCACGCGTTGAAAGGCCTGGCTAAGGACCGGTTGAACCAGGAATTTACCAGGCTCTGGCATAACGCTAACGGCATGAGATACACGAGGGCCCTACTTGAGGGACCGTCACAAAAGCTGGGGGACACCTTAACCCACCTAGACAGGGCGCAACTGCGCATGCTCGTGGGACTAGTGACAGGACACTGGTACACGAGGAAACACCTCGCGCGCATGGGACTCATAGAGGAGTCGAAATGCCCGAGGTGCGAGGAGGAGGACGAAACACCTCTCCACGTACTTCTAAGATGCAGGGAGCTGAGGGCCCTGAGAGGATTAATCCTGGGGACCTCGGAACCCGCATCTTTAAGCACTTCGGCTGGCCTGGTGCCGGTGCATCTAAATTTCGCAACAGAAGCCCAGCTGCCAAGGCACAGTCAGTAAGGAGGCCGCCTAGCGGCCCGGGTACAATGGTCCACAAGGACTGAGTGCCCGGCTAGCCTCACAACAACTAATAATAATAATAATAATAATAATAATAATAATAATGGGTATAATGTACAATAAACAAACCATAGTATTTTTTTATTTAATTAATATTTTTATTTCTTTCATTTAAAAATTATCGTTGTTTGATTTTTTCCAAATCCTCCCCATTTGCCTCTTCCTCCTCCTCTACCTTCTCCTCTGCCTCTTCCTCCTCTACTTTCTCCTCTGCCTCTTCCTCCTCTACCTACTCCTCTGCCTCTCCCTCCTCTTTTGCCTCTGCTATATTTAAATTTTTTAACTTGTTTTTTTAGATCTGCTATCTGTAAGACATAAACATAGTTATTGTAGTATAATCATATGGGTGTTGATTCCACGCTGAGAAATCGCAATTATATGTGCCCATAATTATGAAAGTGGTCTAAGTCATATATTTCTTGTTGTAAAAATTACATTGAATAAATTTAGTTTAAAATCATGTCGTGTGAAATAAGTGATAAATTCATTTTTTTTTAAATTTTGACTTACAAGGAAGGTTAGGGAACCCGGAAATTCCAAAAATTATGAAACTTCGCATACAAGTACAGTAAGTTTACCGTAATACGACCCTGTTTTCCGTTGGTGCCATAATTCGGTTTTAAAGGGTGAAATTACCCCTTGAAAAAAATTGGAGACTTTCTTTTTTGTGGAATATCTTAAAAACGGTGAGAGATATGAAAAAAAGTTTAAACAAAAGTTGCACAGTTCGGTTGTGTTTACAAAATGGCGTCAAGAAAATTTTTGAAAAGTGCATAATTTTTTAGTTACCCCTCCCCCCCAACATTTTCTTGACGCCATTTTGTAAACACAACAGAACTGTGCAACTTTTGTTTAAACTTTTTTTCATATCTCTCACCGTTTCTAAGATATTCCACAACAAAGAAAGTTCCGAATTTTTTTCAAGGGGTAATTTCACCCTTTAAAACCGAATTATGGCGCCAACGGAAAACAGGGTCGTATTACGGATGACTTACTGTACTTGTATGCGAAGTTTCATAATTTGTGGAATTTCCGGGTTCCCTAACCTTCCAAGTTAGACCACTTTCATAATTATGGGCACATATGTATATGCTTACTTCTTTCTTATATGTTGCAATTATTTTATCATAATCATTGTTTTCCTCAGGTTTTTCTGCATTTTTTTGTAATTTTTGTTCGGTGTTCCCCTGATTTATCTGTAAGTAAACATGATAAATAATTTACTGAAATGAGAACATAAGTAATCGCAGTTCACACAACACATAGAAAAATAAAAGTGATAGAGATATTGAGCGTAAAGGTACTTACATTCGACCCATCCGTCGTATTTTTTGGCCCATCCGTTGTTGGTGGAGTGCAATCCATTTTGTCCTAAAAATGAACACAGTAAATAATAAAAACTTCTTATTTCATAAAATAAGGAAGACACGAATGTATGTGCATCTGGAAGGTACTTACCATCTTGGATTTCTGATGCTCTCTCTGATTTTCTTTTTTTTCCGCACAACGGTGAACACGCGCAAGAAAGCAATAGAGTTTTCAATAGAGTTTTCATTTGTTGTGTATTATTTATAACTTTTGAACTATTTCATTTGTATACATTATTGTGCTAATTGTGTGAATATGGAACGAAAAGAAGAAAGTGAAAATGCAAGAAGCAGAATGCATTTGAAAGGGAATAAGAAAAATCGGAGTTATACCATATTTGCAAAGCGTGTATCTAAAAATAAAAAATGGCAAGAAAGGTAAGTTATGTTTTATATTATAGATTTGCATGAAGTCATTATTTTTCGATGCAGTAATATCATGGTATTTTATAATATGTAATACAATATTACATATTCCCTTCTCTCCCTTCTTTCATTTTTTATATTAGAGCTCTCCTTTGCGCGTTCGGCGCCTACCATGATGGCGCGTACCATCGACTCCAATTCTCCGGCCCCTCTCCGCTATTTGCCTCCCATTCACATGTTTTGAAAGCGGATATCCAGCGAAATTTCGCGTCGATCGTGCGTACGAGAACGTTCGCGACAAAAGACGATCTCGCCGTATTTATTTATAGTAATAAATATCATTTCTCTAATATTGACCATTTTATTTTCATTTTCAATATTATACCATGAATTTACTAAATCAATTGTAAACTGTAAATTTACGCATTATGACTTGAGCTTCGCTCAAATCGGCCGTCGCGCGATGCCCACGCTTTTTTATCATTGTTACGGTTACAATGTCAGTTATAAATTATCGTTTCTTACAAACTCGGATTGTTATAAATCAGAGCTGAGCAAGATTTCCACTTTTCAGCCTATTTTCAGCTTGCTCCGCCAACCGCTATTCCCCTTGTCGCGACGTTCAGCGCGCAGCCTACGAATCATTCCAGGCTCAAGAGCGTATCACTCGTAAACGTATGCTGGCAACCACTAAAAAAAAAACGCATCGACAATAGTACCTCGTAGGTGAGGTGGAAAGCTATTGCCAGCGTACGTTTATGAGTGATACGCTCCTGAACCTCGAACGGATCGTGGGTTGCGTGCTGAACGTCGCGGCAAGGGGAATAGCGGTACGCGGAGCCAGCTGAAAATCAGCTGAAAAGTGCAAATCATACCGAGCTCTGTTATAAGTAATCCGACGTATATCGTGTTTCGACTGAATTGTCACGTGAAAAATTTCAACAGCACGGCCTTGATCCATTGAAACATTGGCAATTTTACGCTGCTCCGGCTCAAAACTCCATCCTTCTCCTTTAGAAAAGAGGTCCGGAAAATGAGTGAGAGGTCTGTGAAAGCGAGAAGCCGATGTTTTGTTTGGGTGATGGCAATTAGTAGAAGAACGATGGAATATGCTTTCTCATTCTATTATTAGCTATTCTGATGTGTTCCGAGCCTCGCATGCTATCCTTCTGTTTTACGACTCTCTTTTACTACAAAGGCGAGCCGCGACGACAGAGACTTGCCGCCCAGTTATAGAATTTCGAGTCTCCTCTACTGTCATTGCAACATTTCGATTCCGACCACAGTCAGTCGCAATCTCGGAGGAATTACTATACTGCGAGTAACAACAATATACAAAATATACAAAACTCCTTGTCGATGCGCCAGTGAAAAACAGTTTTACAATTACATTTTCTTTATTTCTTCAAGAGTGGCATTTAAAACATCTTTGCGTATATTATATATCCATTTATGTATATCAATAATGTGGAGAACATTTTGAATATTTGTAATTACATGTCCTGTGTATTATTTAAAACCTAGCAATAATTATATAACATTCGTACACAGATGTGCACTAATAATCGTCACAAGAAATAAGAGGGAGTGTAACACGCAATTAGTAAATTGGAGCATGATTCGTTCATGTGCTTCTACATGCCTTCGGAAACGCATAGTGCGAGAATGAGAGGGCATGCTATATTCTATCCTTGTTAAAAAAAGAACATCGCTGCTAGGCCGATCACTTTATGATTTGCCGCTACCTCGGATCTTTCACTCGTTTCTCGCGTTCTCTATCGTCCCGTTTCGAGAACAAAGTCAAGCCGAATAGCATACCTGCTTCGAAATAAGCAACTGTTCTGTCCCGAGCCAATTGCTTATTTCGAGGCAATCCTGTATGACTGGATAATTGTTTGCATTTGGTACCTGCATGTGTGTGTGTGTTATTTCTACTTAGGAGACGTTTCAAGAAGGCAGCGTACCTCGCGGTAGGTCAGAGCACCTGTACCGTAGACGATGCAGGTACCAGCTCTTCCGAAATGCTGTCACACTCACCTGCTGCGGACGATTTTTCTGTGATTGAAGAACCTTCCACCTCTTATGAGATGCTGCCACACTCGCCTGCTGCGAATGATTTTTCTACCGTGGAAGCGTATGAAGAAAACGTAGAAGTAATTGAAACGTATGAAGAAAACGTGGAAGAAATTGAAGCGTATGAAGAAAATGTGGAAGAAATTGAAGCGTATGAACAAAATGTGGAAGAAATTGAAGCGTATGAAGAAAACATGGAAGAAATTGAATCTGATTTAGAAGATTACGCATGGATAGAAACAGCAGAACCACCGCAGTTAAAAGAAAAACCAGTTGCTAACGGGATAGATTTCGTCGATTTTCAACATGTTTTCAAGCAAATAATACAGCTTGGAAAACATTCAAGTATCGGCTGTGGCGTCGAACACTTCCAAATAATTGGATGTCAACAAAACGGACTGGAAAAAAAGTATAAAGTAAAATGCCAAATGTGTAATCACGTCGAGTGCGTATCGTGCCTTCAGAACAGTGATAACACAATGGACATTAACCGCGGCGCTCTTTTCGATACAATGATGACAGGCGGCGGACACAATCAACTAGAGGAAATACTTTCTGGCATGAACGTGTCGTGCATGAGCAAGAGAATTTACGAAAAATGCCAAGATGAAATAATCGATGCGTTCGAATTGGCTGCGCAACGGGAAATAGAAGACGCAGGGAAATTAGAAAAAGAGCTAGCCATAGCAAGAGGCGATATACTACCTGGTTGTAATATACCATGGATTCCAGTTGTCGCAGATGGCAGCTGGATGAAGAGATCATACCGTGGAGGTGATTACAACTCCCTTTCTGGTGTAGGAGCCATCGTGGGATACCACACTAAAAAGGTGCTCTACATCAATGTCAAGAATAAATTCTGTATAATTTGCCAAACCGCAGCCAAGAAGAAGGAACAGGCACGGCAGCATCGTTGCTTCAAAAATTGGGGTCGTAACCAGAATTCAACTGATATGGAAAGTGCTGCTATTGTAGACGGATTTAAATCCAGCATAGAAATGCACGGTCTGATATATTCAATATTAGTTGCCAATGGAGATAGCAGTGTTACGTTCCACCTTACGGGTGGTTCTTACTCTGTTACTCTGATCTTTGGGTTCTGCCGATTTAAACGCTAAAGCGTACCTTGACCTTCCTTGCGGGTAATAAAGGATGCAGGATAGGGCGTTTAGTAATTGTTGATATGTGTATGGGTTTTCAATATTATATATATTCTCGTTTGTCGTTACATACCCTTCGCTGACTTCAGGTGTTGTACGTCACTCGTTCGTTCTCGTATTCACTCACAGTTCATTCACTCGAGAGGTCTCGTTTTACACTATGTTCGCGGTTCGGACGTTACACTAGACTCGCGGCGCGTGGCTATGACTCGACCTTGGAGATACAAGCGGTTGGTGGTGGTCCTGCACAGCACACGGGTGCACTCCTGGACTTGGTCCAATTATGAATCTGCTATCTCAGATTGCGGCGATACACTCGTGTTGAACCGTCGGCCGAGCACGTCGTCGATGATCTTCCTGGTTTCGAGTAGCCTTGAGCGCGGATCTACTGCGGGTCACGAACGGACAGAACTTCGGTCTCTGCTTTACGCTATCATGGAACTGGCGTACCTGCGTTGCACCGATAACTTATACTCCCAAAAGGGGAGTAGGTCACGCTCCTTGCTTGCGAAGACCTGCAAGCAAAGGGTTTTCGCCATCGCATTCCGCGAGTTCCCTGATTTCGTATCGCGGTCGTCGCTAAGCGAGAAAACGCTGATGGTTCGCGGATTCCAGAGCAAGACCTCTTTGGAATGGCGAAAGACGAAAAAGGGTTATAGCTAGGGACGTAACAGCAGTGTGTATAAAAAGATATTGGACAATGATCCATACAAAGAGTATATGGTGCATGTACGCAAAATTGAATGCACCAATCACCTGCTACGCAACTTTAGTAGAAAAATAAATGAGATCGCCACAAAAGGTCGCTTCAAGGAACTACGAGCTATTGTAAAAGAGAATGCCCTTCGTCTACGCACTGGTGTGAAAAAAGCAGCAGAATACCGATTCAAAGAGAAAGTAACACTCGCTGATCAAATAAAAAATTTAAAAACAGACATGAAAAATGTAGCGAGCCATGTTTTTGGTGAACATCAGGAGTGTCAAAGATTAGCATACTTCTGCAAGAAATACTCTGACCCGAACAGAGTGAACTATGTTCCACAATTGAAAGAATGCGGCATTTATCAAAACATTGAAGAAGCGATGCAACCGTTCTTTCCACAAGCTGAAAGCTTGTTATATGGTTTAAATAATAATGCAGTGGAAAGTTTCAATAACGTAATTGCGAAATTACGTGGATCTCTTCACACCCTCGTATCAGGGTAGAGTCTCTGCTGCTGTCCTTCATTTCAATTCAAGAAAGTCGTTCAGCCGATTGAGTACTGCTATGAAGAAGGAACCGACAACAATTGTACAAAATATGGAACAACGACGTAAGCATGCATCGGAAATGGCAGCGAAATATAAGCAAAAAGCCAAAGCATGTTCTTCTTGATACGAAAAGCAATCGTGCGACAAAGATTACGGTCCCACGGCAGAAAAACCAGATATGGAAGAAGCAGTATTCTCTTCTGAGTGTGAGAGGCACATGCTTACACTCCTTCAGTGGCAAACGATACGAGATAACATTGAAGCAGAAACTCGCGATCAGGCAAAGAGTGAAAAATGGATAGCTTACCGTAAAAAATTATTAACTGCATCACATTTCGGCAAGGTATGCCGATTGAGAAAGAATACGCCAAGAGGAAATACGGTAAGGAGTATAATGTATCCGCAAATTCAATATTTGCGTTCCCTTGAATACGGAAGAGAGAACGAGGCAAATGCCTTGAGACAACTGGAAACGGAACTGGGAATCCATATTCTACCGTGTGGTTTATTCATCGATGCCGTTGTGCCTTATTTAGGTGCAACTCCTGACGGCCTCGTGGACGATGATACTATCGTCGAAATGAAATGCCCTGAATCGGCGAAGGATTTATCGCCTGCTGAAGCAATACAGCATTTACTTGCGATGCGGCGTATATTTCGAGGTGATGAGATGAATAAAATTCATCAGTATTATTATCAAATCCAAGGACAATTGCACATAGCGAATAGGCAAACTGCTTTATTCTGTTTATGGACAAAAAAAGGAATCAAAATTACAAAAGTACAAAGAGAAGACAGATTCTGGGCAACAGAAATGGAGCAAAAACTGAAAAGGTTTTATGAAGACTCCATGTTGCCAGAAATTATAGATAGAAGATTTAATCGGCAGCAACCGATTGGAGAGCCTGCATACATAAAACAGAGCAACAATACATGTAGCAGTACACAAGAAAGGACATGTGACGATGTACATAAAAATCAGAATTGCATCGACGAGTGCATACAGTTCATATGATGAAATGTATATTAAACGATTGCAATCTAAGGTCGCAATGCACCTGCGAGTGCACACAGCTCATATGATGAGCTGTTCTATAGTCTATTGCGACTGTACCGTCGAGTACCCACAGCTCATATGATGAGCTGTTCTACAGTCTATTGACTACTACACTCGGCGGTGCACACACCACACACGATGAGGTGTATAATAATATCTTTGATGCGGGTGGTGGTGGATCTCTTCACACTCTCCTATTAATTTTTACTTTCAGCTACTTGTTTCTTTTATCGGAAGGGAAAACAATTTATAATCTGGGAGAAAACGGGAACACACGTGTATAAAAAGGTAAGTACAAAGCTTCTATTGTTATTACCTGTACGTGAATTCATTTATAATCATTATCATGTTGTATTTATTTCTTTATTTAGGAGGTCCGCAATATATATTTATTTATTAACAGTAAAGGATTACAATTGAAAATCGCAATTGCACCTGCGAGTGCACACAGCGCATATGAAGAGCTGTCCAATAATGTTCAAAGGCGTAAGTATACAAATGCACAAAAGTACAGATGTGGGGAGTGAAGAGGACCGTCTTTGACGGGGGTGGTGGTGGGTCTCTTCACACTCTCCTATTAATTTTTACTTTCCTAATAGTGGATTCATCAGGAAGTGTAAGTAACAGTTTTTACATTCAAATAGTATAAAATCAAAAGGAAATTGTTATTAACTTATTTATTTTTACAGATCAAGGGTGTACAGCATGATAGCATAAGCGATCCGGAATCGTCTCAACCAAATTGTATACATAATGTTTGTTCAATAATTGCTTTCAATTATCTTATAAGTGTATAGAGTTCATGTTCTACTGTATTATTTTATTAATAAAAAAGGCTTGTTCTTTAATGGGTAGTATTTTAATCCCTTTTTGTTTAAATATTCATTCGTTATTTATTTACTAATCTTAACACAACCTAACCGTTTAGTATTTTTATATAAAAAAAGATGTAACCTAAGAAACTTTACTTTTCTGGGATTTCCCATCATTTATTTTTCATTCTCAATTATAGTTCCTCACTCCAACGTAACATATTGCAGCATAAGCATATTTTAATTAATTAAAAGTATACTAAATTTTCTACACTTGCACTATCAACCAAATTTGCGTTAAAATTTTGTCAAGTACAATGCGACAGCTGACTATTTCTTTTACATTCAGAATAGAATACAGAATTAGTAAAAAGCGCCCGCCCGTTTTCATCGGCCACCCTTATGTCTATGGTATTACCATTTTTGTGCAGAAAAATCTGCTGTAATACCGACCGGCCAAATCGGACAGGTCACGTGCCGTGTCTACCCCCTTAATAACAACATCGGTGATACTATATGTGCAATAGATATAATGTAATATACTGATTTATTCCCACAGACCAATGTTCAATTAATAACAATATCATTATTACTGTATCTACATTAGGTATAATGTAATATACTGATTTATTCCCGCGGAGCAATGGACATTTGATAACAATATCATTATTACTATATCTACATTAGATATAATGTAATATACTGATTTATTCCCACGGACCAATGTACATTTAATAACAACATCGTTGATACTATATCTACATTGGATCTATTGTAATATACTGATTCCTTCCCACAGATCAATGGACATTTGATAACAATATCATTATTACTATATCTACATTAGGTATAATGTAATATACTGATCCCTTCCCACAGATCAATGTACATTTAATAACAACATCGTTGATACTATATCTACATTGGATATAATGTAATATACTAATCCCTTCCCACAGATCAATGTACATATAGTAATAGTATCGTTATTACTATATCTACATTAGATATGTAATATACATAGAATAACAATATCATTATTACTATATCTACATTAGATATAATGTAATATACTGATCCTTTCCCACAGATCAATGTACATATAAGAACAGTATCGTTATTACTATATCTACATTAGATATAATGTAATATACTGATTTATTCCCGCGGACCAATGTTCATTTGATAACAATATCGTTATTACTGTATCTACATTAGATTCAATGTAATATACTGATCCCTTCCCACAGATCAATGTACATTTAATAACAACATCGTTGATACTATAGCTACACTGGATCTACTGTAATATACTGATTCCTTCCCACAGATCAATGGACATTTGATAACAATATCATTATTACTATATCTACATTAGATATAATGTAATATACTGATCCCTCCCCACAGATCAATGCACAGATTATAACATTATCGTCATTACCATATCTACATTAGATATGTAATAAACATTTAATAACAATATATGTTTACGAAAGAATACGTTGCAAACAAATTATTAATATTTAAATTTAACATTTATTATAACAAAAAGAAGATACAGTGCCGAAAAACACGTTTCAACAAATCGGAAGAAATAAAAACCGTTCCAGAATAGTCGCGCGCTAAACCGCAAAAAACTGTCGAACGTGGAGACGAAAAAAGGCGTGACCCTAGCCTCCGCGCCCCGCTCTCCGGCCCGGCACGGAAGAGTGTCAGGCCCTCACACATAGACCGACCGCGAAGCATATTACCAAATAAGGTAATAAAAAGGTCACGGAGCCCCCTAATTGGCGCTCGGGAGTTCCGTGAATCAAATCCGTGTGCCAACCGGAATGTATAAAACAGCCGGAACAACAAAGGCGATTGAAACAATTATAGAAGCGAACCTTGGCGAGCGAGTACAGTAATTTTCGAAGATTGACCGTGTTGCGCGAACGGAAACTTGTAATAAACCGACCTTCGCGGTAAGCGGTTCTTATATTAAATAAACTGTGTCCTAGTCAACGTGCATCGCATTTATTTAAAATCCGATTCATTAGCGGCATAATATTGCGGCAACTGCCAGTCATAAAATCGCATACAGTAAAAGTGGTCCTTCGAGCCGGATTTAGTGATCGGGAGTGCAGTTTGTGCTTAAAACACGGTGCCTGGGCTTCAAAAGCAGCGACACCCTTTACCGGATTATACCGGGACGCACAAATTTGCCAGCAAAAGGTGCCTGGGCTTCACTGAAGCAGCGACACCCTCCAACACACTACACGGAGTCAATCAACCGACATGGCCTCCAAGAATCTGTCCATGAAGGAGCTGTACGTAGCTCAATCCGCTTCCATGGGTCTCATTAGCCGAGCAGTGGGGAGCTTCAGCAAGCTGAGAAAGGCGCAGCGAACCTCAACCGTCACCAGTAGCAGACTCAACAACCTACGGGGATACTGGGAGAATTTCGTCTAGCAGCACATGCAGATCCTCGCGCTGGCAGACAAGGAAGCAACTGCAAAGGATGAGTACTTTGTCAAAGATTTATTTGTCGAAACATCTTGTATATTTGAAGAAGCGTGCGATTACTTTAACGAAATTAAAGCCTCCGCCGGTCGCGCAGTCGTCGTTTGACGAAAGTCATATTGCTAATTCGCAAAACGTCGTGAACTCAATTAAATTACCGCAAATTACAATGCCAACCTTCACAGGAGACTTTCATGAGTGGGAGAATTATCGCGACTTATTTCTGGCATTGGTAGATCAGAACGGTGCACTAACAGGGGTGCAGAGACTTCATTATCTAAAATCCAGTCTTTCGGGCGAAGCCGCCTTAATTCTGAAGAATATCGCGGTAACAGAGTCAAATTACACCATAGCATGGGAGCTCCTGAGAAAAAGGTACGATAACACGCGTCTAATAGTCTACTCACATCTGCGAACGCTTACAGAAATACCCAATATAAACCGCCCATCTGCCAAGGAATTGTGCAACCTGCGAGACAAGGCGAACGATGTTCGTCAAGTATTAATTAATTTGGGGAGACCGGTAGCAAGCTGGGATGATCTTTTCAATTTTCTGATAATCTTAAAACTGGACCGCGCATCCTTGAATGATTGGGAGCTTAAATTAGGGGGCAGCACCGCGCTGCCATCGTTCGCAGAATTGGACGAATTCATAACCTGTCGGATACGCGCGGCTGATGCGGTCGAGTCGAGCAAACAGTCGGCGCAGGTTGACGAGTCAAAGATTAAAAGGCGAAGTTCAGACAAACGCACGTCTATAGTGTCACATCAGACTGACTCTAGTGCTATTAAGTGTGCATTCTGCAAAGCAAGCCACGCCTTAGCAACTTGTAATAAATTTAAGCAGAAGCACGTCAATGAACGGCGGGCTTTTCTTTTCGAGAATCATTTATGTATTCGCTGTCTCAAACCGGGGCATGGTACGGCAAAATGCCTCTCGAAATCAGCCTGCGTCGCCTGTCACGGTAAACATCACACGTTGGTGCACTTTAAAAACGTCGACTTCAATGTCAGCAGCAGTCGAGCTGCTGAAACTCAGCAGAAGGCAGCAGAGATTGATTTACCCTCCACTGCTCAACAGGATGAGAAGGAGCAATCATCCACGTGTCATATAGCTTACTCTTGCATTAATAAAGCACTGCTGCCTTCCGCGTGTGTTAAAATTATCGCGGATAACGGCAGAACTATTCTCGTGCGCGCACTGCTGGATCAGGGTTCGCAGGTCACGTGCGTCACCGAACGCATAGCAGATCACCTCAAAGCCAAAAAATTACCTGTCGCGGTAAATCTCTCCGGAATAGGGGGGGTCCGCACGGGAAGGGTAAAGCATGCGGTCGAACTAAAGATGTCCTCTTGTAACCTAAAAAATAGGGAAGAAGCCAAAATTAGATTCTCGGCTCTGGTATTAAAGAGTCTAACCTCTTACACCCCGAGTTCTTTCAATTTCGATTCAAAATGGAAGCACTTAGTCGACTTACCTCTTGCTGATCCACAGCCCAGTAACTTCCAAGGGTTTGACTTACTAATCGGGGCTAACGAATACGGCAAAATCATGCTGGATGGGGTGGTAAAAGGACCACCCGGTACCCCGATCGCGCAGCGTACCGTGTTTGGCTGGGTCCTGTCAGGATCGTGTGGGCCAACACACGGAAGCGTGCGATCGGGGCTGCAAGTCCATCACGTCGAGTTACTCGACGATCTGCATAAAAATCTGAAAAAATTCTGGGAATTAGAGGAGACTCCAAAGGGGTTAGGATTATCTCGCGATCAATTAGACTGTGAAAACCATTTCAAAGAAACTCACCGCCGCCGTACCGATGGACGTTATGAGGTTAGGTTGCCGTTCGCAAAAAACCCCAAGCTCACGGTTGGGGACACTGCAAATATTGCAAGGAAAATTTTTCAGTCAACCGAATTGCGAGTAAGGAAGAATCCCGAGGTGTATAGGGAATATCAAACCTTTTTGCAAGAATATCTTGATTTAGGTCACATGAGTCGAATCAGGGAAACCGAATCTTTAAACGATAAAGTTTTTATTTCGCACTTATCTGTATTGCGTCAGGAAAGCCAGACCACGAAATTGTGCGTAGTCTTCAATGCTTCAATGAGCTCCTCTAACGGCAAATCATTGAATGACTGCCTCCACGTAGGGCTCAATTTGCAAGCAAATCTGTTTGCGATACTGATTAGGTGGCGTTGGCACCGCTTCGTATACACGGCGGACATTGCGCAAATGTTCCGCCAAATACGCGTAGCACCCGAAGACACTAAATATCAGTGTATCTTCTGGCGTTCTTCAGAAAACTCCCCGCTAGCAGCTTATCGTTTGGAAACCGTCACATACGGCACGGCATGTGCACCCTTTCATGCCAATCGCGTCTTAAAACAACTCGCGAAAGACGAAGGCGAAAAGTATCCGTTAGGAGCAGCCATCTTGTTAGACGAATTCTACGTAGACGATGCTATGTTCGGTGCAGACGATCCGTCGCTCTTAGTGCACATGCGCGATGAGCTGAACCGATTGCTCATGGCGGGCGGGTTTAAATTGAGAAAATGGATAAGCAACTCTTCGTCTCTTCTCCAAGATATCCCATCAGAGGATCATGGGTTAGTGGTTAACAGAACCTTGCAGGATGACGAAAGGGTAAAGGTGTTAGGAATTCAGTGGAACCCTTCCTCCGATGTCTTTCATTTTCACACAAATACTCCCGAATTCAAGAAATACACGAAGCGGGCATTCTTATCGCTATTGGCAAAAACATACGATCCGTTAGGTTGGATAGCACCCTTTATTGTTCAAGGAAAAATAATCTTACAAAAGTTGTAGTTGACAAAAGTTGATTGGGACGACAATTTACCGTCAGATTTAGCACGTGATTGTGAGAAGTTTCACTCAATGCTCTTCTATACTAGAAATATTTCGATTCCTAGATGGGTAGGCGCAAGAGGGGAGATAAAAACGGTGCAACTACACGGCTTCTGTGATGCCTCTCATCTAGCGTATGCAGCAGCGGTGTATATCCGAGTAGAGTCTTCGTCAACAAAGGTTTCACTGCTGTATGCAAAAACTGAGGTGGCCCCGTTGAAAGTGCAGAGCATTCCTCGGCTTGAACTCTGCGCGGCTGAGCTGTTGAGTCAGGCGATCAATTTTGTTCTTGGGGCGTTGCGAGTCAAACACGATGCCATCGTCTGTTGGTCAGATTCAAAAGTCGTATTAGATTGGCTAAATGCGCCTCCAGGAAACTGGGAGACTTTCGTAGCAAATCGAGTATCGGAAGTGCAAACGAGCTTACCCTCCGCTCTGTGGCGTCACGTCCCAGGGACTCAAAACCCGCCGATTGCGCGTCGCGAGGATGCTCAGCCAGGGATCTCAAGGAACATGATCTCTGGTGGAGTGGACCGAGCTGGCTGTCAGATCCCTCTGAGAGCTGGCCACAGCAAGGGGTCACTCCAAGAGACGAGCAGGTTGGCGAGGAATGTTCGGTACAGCTGATTTCAAACGTAGATCGCAAACTAGAACCGTTGGAGATCTTCTCTCGTTTCTCTTCGTGGCCTAAATTATTGAGAGTACTTGTATACGTGTACAAATTCTACAACGCGTGTAGAAAAAATCCAAACATAGAGAAGGGCACAGTCGTCTCGAAGACAGAAATACAGTTCGCAAAAACTAAATGCTTTCAACTGATTCAAGCGAATCACTTCCCGGTAGAATTGAGAGAACTTGCTAAACCAAAAGGAGTGCTAACTAAAAGTTCAATTTTGGCTCTTTCTCCGTATTTAGATAAAGATCACATAATTCGCGTTGGTGGGCGCTTAAAGTACTCACCTCTGTCGGAATCGGAGAAGTATCCGATAATACTTCCGCGATGCCACATCACTTCACTAATTTTGAGGCACGTGCACATCATGACGCAGCATGGAGGGCTGCAACTGGCACTGCGAACCTTGCGCCAGCAGTATTGGGTTATTCACGCGCGAACCCAAGTAAAGGGATTAATAGCGAAATGCATAATTTGCGTTCGACAGCGCGCACAAACCTTACAGCAGCAAATGGGAGACTTGCCACGAGAACGCGTGACGCCAAGTCGCCCGTTTAGTATTGTAGGGGTCGATTATGCAGGCCCATTTGCATGCCGCGTCTCACAAGACCGCGGGCAAAAGACACGAAAATGTTACCTAGCGCTGTTTGTTTGTTTGTGCGTTCGGGCTGTACACTTAGAATTAGTCTGCGACTATACCACAGCCACATTCTTAGCCGCGTTCGAGCGATTTACGTCACGAAGAGGCCTGCCCGCGAAAGTTTTTTCCGACAACGGCACAAATTTTAAAGGCGCGTGTAACGAAATTAGATCGCGAATACGAAACCTTAGTTCGGATAACGAATTTTGTAATGACGTGGCCACACGGGGAGTGGAGTGGAAGTTTATCCCGCCCGGTGCGCCTCACTTCGGCGGTCTATGGGAAGCAGGCGTCAAGAGCGTTAAGCATCATTTAAAACGAATACTAGGCTCCTTTAACGCCACTTTCGAGGAATTTCCGACGTTGCTTTGTAAAATAGAATGCTGCCTCAATTCGCGTCTATTATGTCCGCTTCGTAACGATCCGGAAAGTCTCGATGTATTAACCCCGGGTCACTTTCTCACAGGCTCTCACTTAATGTCCGTACCCGACGTCTCATTGTTAGACGTGGCTGACTCGCGACTTTCGAGATGGCAGGCAATACAAAAAGTCCACGAACGATTTTGGAAGCTGTGGTCCGCGGATTACTTGACAACGCTACAAACTAAAACGAAATGGCGAATCGCGAGCGAGTCGTTGCGTGTCGGCGACTTAGTTCTATTGCGGAACAGCAATCTCCCTCCAACTCAGTGGAATTTGGGAAGGGTAACGAAGATTTTCACGGGCGGGGATAATCTCGTGCGAGTGATTCGAGTAAGAACGGCGACGACCGAGTACACTAGACCGATCACTCAAGTATGCAGACTGCCTATGAATGAAGAATGAATGAGACTGTTTGTAAACACAGAGTGAGAACGAATGAGTATGCGTGGTATGTTTTCATATAACCGAAGCGACCGAGCGTCACGGTCGATCACGAGTGATCGAGGCGGGCGGAAATGTTCGCGAAAGAATGCGTTGCAAACAAATTATTAATACTTAAATTTAACGTTTATAATAACAAAAAGAAAATACAGAGCCGAAAAACACGTTTCAACAAATCGGAAGAAATAAAAACCGTTCCAGAATAGTCGCGCGCTAAACCGCAAAAAACTGTCGAACGCGGAGACGAGAAAAGGCCTGACCCCAGCCTCCTAGCCCCGCTCTCCGGCCCGGCAAGGAAGAGTGTCAGGCCCTCACACATAGACAGACCGCAAAGCATATTACCAAATAAGGTAATAAAAAGGTCACGGAGCCCCCTAATTGGCGCTCGGGAGCTCCGTGAAACAAATCCGTGTGCCAACCGGAATCTGTAAAACAGCCGGAACAACAAAGGCGATTAGAGCAATTATAGAAACGAACCTTGGCGAGCGAGTACAGTAATTTTCGAAGATTGACCGTGTTGCGCGAACGGAAAAGTGTAATAAACCGACCTCCGCGGTAAGCGGTTCTTATATTAAATAAACTGTTTCCTTTTCAAAGTGCATCGCACTTATTTAAAACCCGATTCACTAGCGGCATAACATTGCGGCAACAGCCAGCCATAAAATCGCATACAATATCATTATTACTATATCTACATTAGATCTATTGTAATATACTGATCTCATCCCACAGATCAAAGTACATATAATAACAGTATCGTTATTACTATATCAATATTAGATATGTAATATACATTTAATATCCATATCATTATTACCATATCTACATCGGATGTAATTTAATATACTGACTTAATCCCACAGAGCAATGTATATTTAATAACAATATCATTATTACTATATCTACATTGGATCTAATGTAATATACTGATTCCCTCCCACTGATAAATGTACCTCTGATAACAATATCATTATTACTATATCTACATTAAATATAATTTAATATACCAATTTAATCCCACAGATCAATGTACATTTAATAACAATACCATTATTACTATATCTACATCAGATGTAATTTAATATACTAATTTAATCCCACAGACCAATGTACATTTAATAACAATATCACTATTACTATATCTGCATTGGATCTAATGTAATATACTGATTCCTTCCCACAGATCAATGTACATTTGATAACAATATCATTATTACTATATCTACATTAGATATAATGTAATATACTGATCCCTTCCCACAGATCTATGCACAGATTGTAACATTATCGTCACTACTATATCTACTTTAGATATGTAATGAACACATAATAACAATATCATTATTACTATATCTACATTAGATCTACTGCAATATACTGATTCCTTCCCACAAGTCAATGTACATCAAATAACAATATCCTTTATACTATATCTACATTAGATATAATGTAATATACTAAACCCTTCCCACAGATCAATGTACATATAATAACAGTATCGTTATTACTGTATCGACATTAGATATGTAATATACATTTGCAACATCCAGCAGGAAGAATGATAAATAAGAAGAAATTTCAAAATTAGTATTTATTAAAATATTTATTCATTTTTTCGTTTTTTTTATAATTAAGATTTTTAGCAGTTCATTTTTTATTATTGTACTATTTTGATTTACATAATTATATTCATACTTAATAACTGAAAAGAATCTTATATTTATTAATATTTATATTTAACAAGAAAATTTTATATACTTCAAAATATACGTCGATAATTGTCGCGTCCATAATTCTACCGCGTCGAGAACAGATCGACACAGCGCGCGAAATAAATAGACAGGGACAGCAATAGCGCTTAGAAAGAGATAGGAACAAGCGCAGAGTAGAAAGAGACAGCAACAGCGCGTAGACAGAGATAGCGATATGCACGGAGTCACGTACGCGCAGGTCAAAGTCCAAACACTTCCGGTATCAAAAGTGCAGGTAGAAAAAACTGCTACGTCAGCAGTTCTCCGGTATAAATACGAGCGTGCCGTGCAAAGATTTTTCACTTCGATTCTGATCGTAGTCCGACACGGGTCTATGGTACGATTTCTATATAGAATTCAGTAACCTTAGATTCTTTTGTCGGCGAGGCGGCAAAGGTTCCGCGTCAGACCCGGAGCGCTCAACTATCGGTTCGCAGCGGTTCTCCTACGTGTCAGGTTCGCAACCAAGCTTAACGAGCGAGCGAAAGCCGAAGCTCCTTGGATGCGGCCTATCAGTACACTGGCTCTAGAGCGACGATACCGTTTTGCAGTGTTCGCTACCAAGCTTAACGAGCGAGCGAAAGCAGAAGCTCCTTGGATGCGGCCTGTTCAGTGACGGCTAAGTTGCCCAGAAACCGAACTGCGGCCGAACGAGCTAGCTCCTACAGCGTCAGAACGGATCCTGGCCAATTTTCCGACAAATCAATCATCTTATTTAAATTATATTAAATTATAAATTCAAGTTATAGATTTAAAATTTGATAATCCTATCTAGAGCCGCGTTCACTAATCAATTTATTTTTCTCTATATTTTTATTTTAGGTTGAATTATTTTGTAATTAATAATCTGATTTTCTTCAATTGTATTTCAAATTTAGCACAAACTCGATTGTCAATTTAATCAGTTTATTTTCTTTGTATTTTCTAATCCAGGGCGTACTCACTGTACTCGACTAATACAATTATTTTCTTTTTGTATTTTAAAACAGGGCGCAACATTTGTTATTTAACTACATTAATTCAATTCGTTAATTAATTACATTAATTCATTAATATTATTTGATTACATTCAATATTCTTTTTACATTACTTACCTTTTTATTATTATATTATAAACAACAACAACACATCATTTTCTTGAATAAACACTGTGACCCTTTCAGGGGTTCACTCTATACAACAAAAAGAAAGGGAACGTCGCAAAATACAAAATTCGTTGTTGGGCGCCAGCCACTTCTTGTGGCAACCGAAATCAAAAAGGGAAAGGGGTATTGGGGGATTCACAACAGAGGGGTCTCGGGCACTTACGTCCGCACAGTTTCGCGGGGGAGTACGCAAGGTGGAAATAGCTAGGGGTGGAAAGGTACAGGGTCGGGATGGGTTCTCGCGGGGGTCTCTACGTTACGCGTAGTCTACTGAAAAAGGGGGGTTGACAAAAGGGGGGGTCGAAGCGAGAAGGGGTTCGTTGCCAATACTCGGACAGTTTATCGAAAGAATGGTAATCAAAGGGCTTACCAACACGCTTCACACACCTCACTCACAAACTCTCAATCCGCACTCTCTAATCGCTTTAATTACTCAACTCAATACTTTCTGTAACGCTTAATACGGTAGCCTTAGGCTCAATAATGGCTCGTCGTCGCCGCAGCGACGACGAGACTGTCGCGGGATATTTTTGGGAGGGGATGGGGTTTTGGAAGGGGGCCTTTTTCGGCACGGGACTGATCGATTATCGATCTTCGATACACCGGTGATCGGAGTCGATGGGGCTGACGGACTTCCTGCTGTGACGGGTGGGCTGAGGTCTTCGGGCTCGGCGACAGATGGCTCTGGGTGGACGTTTTCGTCAATTTGGGCCGCTTTATCATCATTTCTGGAAACTCCACGTTGCTCCTTATTTGCTGGAGGGGTGGATCTGTCGCCGGCCTCGAAGCTCCTGTTGAGGGTGGTCCTCGTTGTGCCAGTCCGTCGCCTCCATCTGTCCGACACCGGTGGGTGGGAGGAAAAAGGGTGAGGTGAGGGAAGGGTTAGTGTTAGGTGGGCGCATGGGTGGGGGAAGCGCAGCGATTGTAACGGGGGGCACGGGTGTCACCACGTTACAACACATATTTTTTGAGAAAGGAATTAGCGTTGGATTTTACTCATCTACCGCGTGCCACCCGAACCTATAATCCCTTTCTTATATTATTAAATAATACGAGTCGGCTTCACATAGGTAAGAGAGAAAGTAAGAAACAAGCTGTAGAGGGGAATCACACAGGTTATAAAAAATCTCCCTAGACCTAGTGAGCTACGCGAGTTAATTCTGGTCCCTCGTGAACTGCAGTATACATGGATGAATGTACATCAGAAGTGCTACCAACTTCTGATACAATCGTTACAATCACAAATGTTTTCTGCCGTATCTATAACGTTTCGAATTTTATTTCTTACGACTTATTAATTACCAAGTTTGCCATACCGCAATGAAATCGTTATTGGGAGGATCGTATATTCTGCTATGTTTCATTTTGCGATGCCTCCGAATAGGTTGAAATGTATTTAGTAAACCAATTTAACGATGAAGTAGATTGTAGTAATAGGTGTGGAACACTGGTATAAATGAAATGTAAATTATTTTACACTTGTTAGTGCATTTCGAAGTCGGTTTCTTTTGGTTGAAAAATATTGTATTTAACAGTTTTTAGTGGTACGTTTAATATTTGTAGGATGTCGTACGGAAATAAAAGAAAACAATGTGAATAATGTTTCTTAGTTTTATTGTAAGTATGATAGGAAATTTAAAAAATGATAATATAAAAATGAAAAAAAATAAACAAAATTAGAATATACATAAAAAACTAAAATGAAATGGAACTATAAATAAGACATACAAATGAAAATAAAATATAAATATATAAATACAAAAAGTAAAACGGAAAGAAAGTATAAATAATGTATGAAAATGAAAATAAAAAAAATGAAAATAAAATAGATATGTTAAATTAAAATAAAATACAAAGTATAAAATTAAAATAAGGTAAAAAAATATTTGTTTTGGCCGCCCCTCCCGCCCCTCCCGCCCCTCCCGCCCCTCCCGCCCCTCCCGCCCCTCCCGCCCCGCGGCCATTTTCCGCGGTAGGTGCGGCGCTTCAGGCCAGCAGCCGTTCCTCTCTCTGTAACGTAAAATTGTACATGTTAATATATCTCACTCATTTTATAATCAATTTTGTTTATTACTTAGGACGCAAATGTGTTAATTATTTTCTGGATTACATGTGTACAACTCACTTCGCGGCGGCCTCACATCCGCCTCTGTTTGCAGCGCTCCTTGCTCCGGTCGCTGCGGCAGCTGTTGCTGCTGCTGCGGCGTTTCTTGCTGCGGCGGTTGCTGCTGCTGCTGCAGCGTGTGTTGTTGCTGCAGCTGTTGCTGCAGCAGCTCTACTTGTTGATCGCGCTGTTGCTGCTGGGATTGCATGTGCTGCAGCTGTCGCTACAGATCCAGCAATGCATTCATTATTTGCTGTTCTGAAAGAAAAAGGGGATATGTAACATGCATGTTTTTTAATCATGCAGTATATTAATTTTTCACAGGAGTTGCAATTATACATACGATCATTTGTTTCTTCCGCAGTCTTTCATATTTCTGTGAGAAAAAAAGAAGTTTCATGAATGAAAAGAAAATAACCCGTTCGCATTTCTGGATGAAGTTCCGAAAAGTAATCACCCCCTATTTCTTTAAAATGCAGTCTAGTTACGTCTTTTATACGCTGATTACGAATATCGTAGACAATGCTATCGAACTGTGTTTTCGAGCTGTGAACGGTTACATCGAAGCTTTGAATATATGATACTGAATAAATATGATAGTTAAATTTGGCGACTACTTCATTTTCATGGTAAATACCGAAATGAAATTTTGTTACGTTTTTCTCAGTGAATACAACTGCTTCTCAGGAACGTAAGCAGTACTACCGGAAAATAGCAAATCCTAATATCCTGAAGTAATTGAATAAACGGATTTAACTACGTTTATCTTGTCGCGTCGCCGCCACAAGAATTTGGAAATAATAATGTTGTTGAAAGAATTTGTTATATTTTCGCGTAAGCAGTTCCGGCCGCCTTACGATGGCCTAACAGTCGCACATTTTTTGCTATGATATTCGTAATCAGTGTATCCAGAAATGTAAGAATACTGTGTTTTAAAAAATAAAAAAAATGTGGAGTGATTAGTTTTCAGAACTACACCCAACTAAACCACCAACCATTAAAAATGAAATTAATGTATGTTATAAAATGAAATATTGCTTGTTTGGTACTTACGTCTGAACAGTAGCTCGTTCGGATTGAAAATGAACAAAATCTGTGTCTTCTAAAAGAAGAGAGTTGGTGGGGCACAGTCTATGAATGCACACAGAAACAATTTTCGCCGTTGCGTCGTACAGATGCACGAATATCGTCTAATTCCGACATTATTTGAAATTTCCCGACTGCTTCGAACGTAAAAAAGGACAGAGAGTGAAAAAGAAGACGGAGCGAAAACAATCGACTATATGTCTGTAAAACAATACTAATGCAACGATGAAACTTTTTTATTTATCATTTTTTTGCTTTAAAACTTTTATCAATAGATTTGTGATATTTTTCTGATGAAAATAAGACCAAACAGGAAGTAAATCGGACTACTTTTGTTATTAATCAATTTATTGATGAAATCAATCATTACTAGACAATTAAAGTAACATTAAACCGATTTATGTTAAAAAATATTTTTACACTGTATATGTAATTTCTCAGCAATACTCCTAAAGTTATGGCAAGCAACGAAAAGAGGTCGTGGTTACAAAAAGTATTTTACATGTGTAATAGTAAGATGATCTTGCGTCATGATACACGTGTAAAGTAAATAGACGGACTGTTCATTATTTTCATAAGGTATGATCAGAGTTGGATATTGTTAGAAATAATCTTGTGATAATTTGTGGTGTAAATTAACATTTACATTATTTAAAGTAAAATCAATTGTTACTGCTCTTCTGTTCCCATGAAATAAAGAAGATTACTTATAAAGATTATACTTTCTAAGTAAGTGAAGAAAATATTTTATTCAAAATAATTTGAAAAAGTGTTGTCATTTCTGTTGCAGTTGTGATGATTACCCAGCATCGTTAAACACATATGTAGATGCATAAGCGACCGATGTACTACCGTTTTGAATTTTGGACGCGCCGCCTTGACGCGGCTGATACCGCGCGCCGTCGCAACACGATTTTAATGTGTTAGAGTATCGCACGCCATGATGTTAAACAAACGCGAAGATCAGTAACGGCGCATGTGCGTAACGTAACCCACAGCGCTAACAGCGCCTCTAGCAGCAAGAATGTGTAATCCACGCTGATGTAGGCATGACGTAGGTGCTAATGGAACTGATCGAAATTTATCGATAAAAAAGTAATTAATATCTCATAAATAAATGCACCGAATGAGGTGTTATTAGGATCAAAAGAAAGAGAAAGACAAGCCGACGCAGATTGTGTTATTAGAATGAAGTTCAATTGCGTACTTTTCCTGTAATACCAAATTATTTTTTGCATAACGCTCAAAACGCTCTGCTTCGGGATAATATACTCGGGAGAGTCTTGCTGTCGCCGGCGGACCAGACTTCGGCCTAAACATCTTGGCACATAGACTCTGCCTAGTCTCCTGATTACATTATATCTAATGAAGATATGGTAATAATGATATTGTTACCAAATGTACATTTATCTGTGGGAAGCAATCAGTATATTACATTAGATCCAATGTAGATATAGTAATAATTATATTGTTATTAAATGTACATTGGTCTGTGGGTTTAAATCAGTATATTAAATTACATCTGATGTAGATATAGTAACAATGATATTGTTATTAAATGTATATTACATATCTAATGTAGGTATGGTAATAACGATACTGTTATTATATGTACATTGATCTGTGGGAAGGGATCAGTGCATTACATTTGTTCGAGCGTCGAACGTTAAAGCTAAAAATTTCTAGAAGCTAGATCGCTTCCGTCGTCTCAGCTGTTCGTTCCGTCGACCTCCAGCGATCTCGCTCGCTCCGTTGGCCGACGTAGCGAGCCGACTGAGCTGGTAGGCCGGCGGGCGACGGCGGAGACGGGGGGGGGGGGGGGGCGGAAACATAATATAAATATGCCGCCGCATACTTGCGAATACTCTGCTTCTTCTTATACGTCTTCGCGTACTAGTTCTTCTGAATTTCGTACGCGTTGCTTCGGAACGCAAGAACTGTTTAACATTTCTTTCTGATTAAACTTTATTAACATACAACTACAGAGTCTAAACTTTTCTTCTTCACAAATCGCGCCTTTCTCTATACGAGCTTCGTAAACTGGAAGTCTATCGCTTCGATAAGGTCGCGCACCGGGAAAAAATCGCTTCCGAATCCGTTTTCTAACCCCTTTCCCGGTTAAGGGGCGAAAACGATCAAACAACATTATATCTAATGTAGATATAGTAGTAATGATATTGTTATCAAATGTACATTGATCTGTGGGAAGGAATCAGTATATTACATTAGATCCAATGTAGATATAGTAATAATGATTTTGTTATTAAATGTACATTGGTCTGTGGGACTAAATCAGTATATTAAATTACATCTGATGTAGATATACTAATAATGATATTGTTATTAAATGTATTTTACATATCTAATGTACATATAGTAATAACGATACTGTTATTATATGTGCATTGATCTGTGGGAAGGGATCAGTATATTACATTATATCTAATGTAGGTATAATAATAATGACATTGATATCAAATGTACATTGATCTGTGGGAAGGAATCAGTATATTACATTAGATCCAATGTAGATATAGTAATAATGATATTGTTATCAAATGTGCAGTGGTCTGTGGGATTAAATCAGTATATTAAATTGCATCTGATCTAGATATAGTAATAATGATATTGTTATTAAATGTATATTACATATCTAATGTAGATATAGTAATAACTATACTGTTATTATATGTACATTGATCTGTGGGAAGGGATCAGTATATTACATTATATCTAATGTAGATATGATAATAATGATATTGTTATCAAATGTACATTGATCTGTGGGAAGGGATCAGTATATTACATTATATCTAATGTAGATAAAATAATAATGATATTCTTATTAAATGTACATTGGTCTAAGGGATTAAATCAGTATATTAAATTACATCTGATGTAGATATAGTAATAATGATATTGTATTACATGTATATTACATATCTATTGTAGATATAGTAATAACGATACTGTTATTATATGTACATTGATCTGTCGGAAGGGATCAGTATATTACATTATATCTAATGTAGATATAGTATCAATGATGTTGTTATCAAATGTACATTGGTTTGTGGGATTAAATCAGTATATTGGATTACATCTGATGTAGATATAGTAATAATGATATTGTTATTAGTACAGCAATATACTAATCCCTTCCCACAGATAAATGTACATATAATAACAGTATCGTTATTACTATACCTACATTAGATATAATGTGATATACTGATTCATTCCCACGGACCAATGTTCATTTAATAACAATATCATTATTACTATATCTAAATTAGATATGTAATATACATTTAATAACAATATCATTATTACTATAATTACATCAGATCTAATTTAATAAATTTGTTTAATCCCACAGACCAATGTACATTTAATAACCATATCATTATTACTATATCTACATTGGATCTAATGTAATATACTGGAGCCTTCTCACAGAACAAAATACATTTGATAACAATATCATTATTACTATATCTACATTATATATAATGTAATATACTGATCCCTTCCCACAGATCAATGTACATATAATAACAGTATCGTTATTACTATATCTAGATTAGATATAATGTAATATACTGATCCCTTCCCGCAGATCAATGTACATATAATAACATTATTGTTATTACTATATCTACATTAGACATGTAATGTAGATTTAATAACAATATCATTATTAATATATCTACATTAGATAAAATTTAGTATACTGACCCCTTCCCACAGATCAATGTACATTTGATAACAATATCATTATTACTATATCTACATTAGATATGTAATATACTCGTACATTTAATAACAATATCATTATTACTATATCTACATTAGATGTAATGTAATATACTAATCCCTTCGCACAGATCAATGTACATTTGATAACAGCATCGATGATACTATAAGAAACACTGTGGCCCCTTTCTTTGAGGTAACTCTGCACTATTCTAAGCTGTATTCACTATTCCGAGTTGTAAATGCCACGTCCAGCGCAGCTGTGTTTATAATGTTGGTGCGGCTTCGGAACTTTGAGATATCTCGATATATCTCGAAAACTACGCATCTGATCAAAAAATGACATGGAACATAAATAGTAGGAAATTTGATTTCCTATGAAAAAGCTCTGTTAATATTTTGCCATAACTGGCACCGTTTCCGAGATATTTGCAGATTTACCTCAAGGAGAGGGGCGTCACGCACGTCTTCCGAGATATTTCTTCTTCTTCTTGTTCTTCCTCTGCACAGCTGCGCTGGAAATGGCATTTACAGCTGTTACGTCCTTAGTTATTACCCATTTTCGTCTTTCGCCATTCCAAAGAGGTCTTGCTCTGCAATCCGCGAAACATCAGCGTTTTCTCACTTAGCGACGCCCGCGATACGAAATCAGGGAACTTGCGGAATGCGATGGCGAAAACCCTTTGCTTGCAGGTTTTTGCACGCAAGGAACGTGACCTACTGCCCTTTTGAGAGTATAAGTTATCGGCGCAACCCAGGTACGCCAGTTCCGTGATAGCGTAAAGCAAAGACCGAAGTTCTGTCCGTTCGCGACCCGCAGTAGATCCGCGTGCAAGGCTACTCGAAACCAGGAAGATCATCAACGACGTGCTTGCCCGACGGTTCAAAACGAGTATATCGCCGTGTTCTGAGATAACAGACCCATAATTGGACCAAGTCCAGGAGTGCACCCGTGTGCTGTGCAGGTCCACCACCAACCGCTTGTATCTCCAAGATCGAGTCGTAGCCACGCGCCGCGATTCTAGTGTATCGTCTGAACCGCGAAGCAAGTGTAAAACGAGACCTCTAGTGTGAATGAACAGTGAACGAATACGAGAACGAACGAGTGACGCACAATACCCGAAGTCAGCAAAAGGGTATGTAACCACAGAAAGAGAATATATAATTATTGTAGACCCATATACGTGTATAAACAATTATTGAACGCCCCAACCTGCATCCTACGTTACCCGCAAGGAAGGTCAAGGTACGCTTTAGCGTTTAAATCGGCAGAACCCAAAGAACGTAGAAACAGAAAAATAACCACCCGTAAGGTGGGACGTAACACAGCTTAGAATAGTGCAGAGTTACCTCAAAGAAAGGGGCCACGGTGTTTCTTCATCTTTATAATGTTGGTACGGCGTCGGAACTTTGAAATATCTCGATATATCTCGAAAACTACGCATCTGATCAACAAATGTCATAGTACATAAATAGTAGGAAATTTAATTTCGTACAAAAAATGTCTATTAATATTTTGCCACAGCTCGCACGGTTTCCGAGATATTTGCCTTTATAATGTTGGTGCGCCTTCGGAACTTTTAAATATCTCGATATATCTCGAAAACTACGCATCTGATCAAAGAATGTCATACACGATAAATAGGAGGAAATTTAATTTCCTACAAAAAAGGTCTCTTATCATTTTGCCATAGCTCGCACCGTTTCCGAGATATTTGCAGATTTACCTCAAGGAAAGGGGCGTCACGCACATATTCCGAGATATTTCTTCTTCTTCTTGTTCTTCTTCTGTACAGCTGCGCTGAAAGTGGCATTTACAGCTTAGAATATTGCAGAGTTACCTCAAAGAAAGGGGCCACGGTGTTTCTTCATCTTTATAATGTTGGTACGGCGTCGGAACTTTGAAATATCTCGATATATCTCTGTTTAGAGGGGAGCCGTTTATCACAAAAAAACTCCGTGAAACACTGTTCGAGGTTGTCAACTAGATGGTCAGTTTATTAAAATATGTAGTCCCAACACAACGAGGAGGACGTCCGTTACACCTTGCGAGCGTGTCGCACGGAAAATAACACAATGGTTGTTCTCGGCACGTCACTCGAGGTTACCCGAAAAACTCGCTTACAAAACTCGTGAAGTTCCGCAGAGGAGACCGATGAGGTTATGAGGCGTGAATATCACCCGTGCACGTTCCAAACGCGAGGTCGTCGAAGACGCTGGGCTCGCGTCGACACGTGGCGCGGTTGAGGAAATCGGAAGACCGATTTTCTCCCGAAACTCCCGCTGGGAACGGTTTACGAGGTTACCCACGATTCGTTGAGGTACGACTAGATAAGAGGTGTCGAGGTATCCGGTTTTTAATCTTTCAAACACTTTGAAAACTCAGAATATTCAAATACTAAGTGGAGTGCGATGTATACGTCGCCGTTTACAAAACACAATATGGCTACGTGGTACGCGTCGTTCGCACGAAGAATTTGGTTCTCGAAAAAGAACGCGTGGCGGCAGCAGCTCTCGGACGGGCCCCGCGTGATGAGGAGACCCTTTATACGCGCGTTCACGCAACAATCTCGAAAACTACGCATCTGACCAAAAAATGTGCTAGAACATAAATAGTAGGAAATTTAATTTCCTACAAAAAAGGTCTGTAAACATTTTGCCATAGCTCGCAACGTTTCCGAGATATTTGCAGATTTACCTTAAGGACATTAAGGTACCACAGATCAATGTACATTTAATAACAACATCGTTGATACTATATCTACATTGGATATAATGTTGAATACTAATCCCTTCCCACAGATCAATGTACATATAATAACCGTATCGTTATTACTACATCTACATTAGATATGTAATATAGATTTAATAACAATATCGTTATTACTATATCTACATTAGATATAATGTAATATACTGATCCCTTCCCACAGATCAATGTACATTTGATAACAACATCGTTGATACTATATCTACATTGGATATAATGTAATGTACTAATACCTTCCCACAGATCAATGTACATATAATGACAGTTTCGTTATTGCTATATCTACATTAGATATAATGTAATATACTGATCCCTTCCCACAGATCAATGTACATTTGATAACAATATCATTATTACTATATCTACAATAGATATGTAATATGCATTTAATAACAATATCATTATTAATATATCTACATCAGATGTAATTTAATATACTGATTTAATTCCACAGACCAACGTACATTTAATAACAATATCATTATTACTATATCTACATTGGATCTTATGTAATATACTGATTCCTTCCCACAGATCAATGTACATTTGATAACAGTATCATTATTACTATATCTACATTAGATATAATGTAATATACTGATCCCTTCCCACAGATCAATGTACATATCATAACAGTATCGTTATTACTATATCTACATTAGATATGTATTATACATTTAATAACAATATTGTTATCACTATATCTACATTAGATATAATGTAATATACTGATCCCTTCCCACAGATCAATGCACATATCATAACAGTATCGTTATTACTATATCTACATTAGATATGTATTATACATTTAATAACAATATCATTATTACTATATCTACATTGGATCTACTGTAATATACTGATTTAATCCCACAGACCAATGTACATTTAATAACAATATCATTATTACTATATCTGCATTGGATCTAATGTAATATACTGATTCTTTCCCGCAGATCAGTGTACATTTGATAACAACATCATTATTACTATATCTAGATTAGATATAATGTAATATACTGATCCCTTCCCACAGATCAATGCACATATCATAACAGTATCGTTATTACTATATCTACATTAGATATGTATTATACATTTAATAACAATATCATTATTACTATATCTACATTGGATCTACTGTAATATACTGATTTAATCCCAGCCGGACGATATCTGGGGTAAGCTGAAGGAAGTTGATGCAGTAGAATGCGCTCAACTGACACAGATGCGTCAGGTACTTGATACAATGAAAGTTGCGACGGAGAAGCAACGCAACGTTTCAAACGCCATTAAGGAGGGCATTCCACGTTTGGGCGAACTGGTCGACATTATGACCTTCAGCAGAGTAACGCGTTGTAAAGCGATAAGGGCGTTACAGGTAGCGCCTATGTCCCCGGCCACACCTCCCCGCACTCCGGCTCCGATTTGTCCTCCTCAAAAGAGGGGCAGGGCAGCGGTCTCCAGCCCGGATGATCAGGAGGAGGAGAAAAGGAGGAAAACGGTGGTCCAGGAAATGGAAACCTGGACCACTGCTACAAAGAAGTGGGCAAAGAAGAAGAACTCCTCCGACAGCTTTGGGGCACCCCAAAAGGGGAAAAATGCCGACACCCCGCCCAACTTAAAAAAGGGCGGGAATAAGAATAAGGAGCCTGCAAAGAATCCGGGTGAAAACAAGAAACCTGATGGGACTCAGGCTTCGAAGGCGACGAAGACGAAGAAGAAGAAGAAGATGACGAAACCTCGCCAGCGCTCGAACCGGAGCACTATGGTTGTCAAGCCAGTGGAGGGCAAGACTTATGCGGAAGTCCTCGGGGCAATACTTAAGAAAGTGCGCCCCGAGGATACCGAGACGGTTATCCGTACGGCTCGCAAAACGAAGGAGGGCGCCTTCCTCCTTGAGTTGGACCGCTGCGGTAACCAGATTGCTCTCCAGCGGACGATTCAAGAGGCCGTGGGGCAGTCCGGCGAGGCCGGGATCCTCACCAGCCGTGTTCGGCTAGAAGTCCTGGACATGGACTGCCTCACCACTTCCGCGGAAGTGGAGGAAGCGGTGCGGCGCGAACTCGGCGACGACATGTGCGGTCAGCTCAAGGTCGCCGTTTTTGCGCCGAACGCGCGTGAGCTTCGAATGGCGCTCGTCGAACTCGACGAAAAGCCGGCCCGAAAGCTCCTGGAAAAGGGGAAGTTGTGCGTCGGTTGGATCCGTTGCCGTCTACGGCAGCGGACGGACGTGCAGCGCTGCTTCCGATGTCTTGGATTCGGGCACCGCAAGCAGGAGTGCAAGGGGCCGGACCGCAGCGGCCTCTGTTGGAAGTGCGGCCAACAGGGGCACAAGGCGACCGCCTGCACCGCCAAACCGTGCTGCTTCCTCTGCTCCGATGGAGCAGAGGGTGAACAGCCCCTCAGCACGTTCCAGGCTCCGGGGCATGCAAGGCGTTCCGGGTTGCCCTGGACAAGGCGAAGGGTCGGAAAGGACCTTCTTCGTCCTCCAGGGCAACCTAAACAGGAGTAGGGTCGCCGATGATCTGCTGACGCAGCTCGTTCACGAGCACCGTGCTAGCGTGGCGATCATCAGCGAACCCTACCGAACCAGAGCTAATTGGCACGTAGACAGCTCCGGCTCCGCGGCGATTTGGGTCGTCGACTCCCTTGTAAGGATCGCGAATCGTGGAGCTGGATGCTGCTACGCGTGGGTGACGACGGAGCCACCCACATTCGTGAGCTGTTACCTCTCCCCCAACGACAGTAGTCAGAGATTCAGGGACAAGCTCGAGGCCCTTGAGGACGATCTCCGCGATATCCCCGGCGGACTTGTTGTCGCCGGGGACTTTAACGCGCGGGCCATAGAGTGGGGCATGCCGCAACCCAACACCAGAGGTAAACTGGTGTTGGAGATGGCTGCCCGACTCGGCCTTGTCGTCCTCAACGTCGGTACAACACCAACGTACCGGCGACCGGGCTTCGGGTATTCGATCCCTGATATCACGCTGGTGTCAGAGGATCTGGTCCGCAAAGCCGTTGGTTGGAGGGTGATGGATGACTTCACCGGTAGTGATCATCAGTACATCACCTTCCAGCTCATCGACGCGACGCGAAAGCAGCCAGCTGCTAGCGCGCGTCGACCATCTGGCTGGAACGCAGCCAAGATGGACGGTGAAAAGTTCGTCGCAACCTTGCTCGACGGCGCTCGGCACATTCCACCAGTGCCCGAGGACGCCAATGATGTCGGCGCGGTGGACGCTCCAGTGGACGCAACCATGGGGCTCATCCACCGCGCATGCGATGCGTCCATGCCTCGCAAGAGGCCTTGGAAAGGCAGGACGCAGGCGTACTGGTGGAATGACCAGATCGCCGAGCTCCGGTGGCGTTGCCATCGATTGCGCAGGTTGGCGCAACATGCCGCCGGCCGACCTGAGGTGGCGGAAAAGGCTGCGGCTTACAAAGCCGCCAAAAAGGCCTTGGGCAAAGCCATCCAGACGAGCAAGGAATGCAGCTGGAAGCAGCTCTGCGACGAAGTGGACCAGGATCCTTGGGGGAGAGGCCCCACCCACACAGGTCATGGACCAAAGGAAGGCTCAGAATGTCGTGGATGCTCTGTTTCCGACCCATCCAGTCACTGTGGGGATCCGACCGACTGGCGGGGAGGAGGAGAATATCCCGCTGTTCAGCGCCGAGGAGCTCATGCTCGCAGAACGCAGCATGAAGTCCGGTAAGGCCCCAGGCCCCGACGGCATACCGGCAGAGGCGATTAAGGCAGCTGCCCTGGCCTCTTGCTCGGTATGTACAACGGGTGCCTGAGAGCAAGAGTCTTCCCAGCCCGGTGGAAGCTGGCACGCCTTGCCTTGATCTCCAAGGGCAAAGGCGACCCCGATTCTCCATCATTTTATCGCCCCTTGTGTATGTTAGACATAGCGGGGAAGATGATGGAGCGATCGCTCAAGCCGCGATTGGCGGTCGCTGTTGAGCAAGCCGGGGGCCTCTCCCACCGGCAGCACGGCTTCAGAAAAGGGCACTCCACGATTGATGCGATCGCCAAGGTGACCGGGGCAATACGCCAGGCCGAAACCGCCTGTCATAAGGCTAGGCCCATAGAACTCCTCGTGACCCTCGACGTGAGGAACGCGTTTAATTCGACTAGGTGGAGCGACATGCTCTATGCGCTCGAGCGGTCCTTCAGGATATCTCCCGTATCTCGCAACGATGATGAGAGATTACCTGAGGGACCGCCGGCTGTCGTATGTGACAGCACAGGCCATCAGGATGAAGGAGGTCACCGCCGGAGCGTTGTCATTATTACTATACCTACATTAGATATAATGTAATATACCGATCCCTTCCCACAGAACAATGTACATTTGATAACAACATCGTTGATACTATATCTACATTGGATATAATGTAATATACTGATCCCATCCCACAGATCAATGTACATATAATAACAGTATACTTATTACTATATCCACATTAGATATAATGTAAAATACTGATTTATTACCACAGACCAATGTTCATTTGATAACAATATCAATATTACTATATCTACATAAGATATAATGTAATATACTGATCCCTTCCACAGATCAATGTACATTTAATAACAACATCGTTGATACTATATCTACATTGGATATAATGTAATCTACTAATCCCTTCGCACAGATCAATGTACATATAATAACAATATCTGTTCAGTATTGGTGCAAGCGAGAGCGAGCGATCCTCGAAGCCAACGGTTGTTATGATTCTCCGTCTCTCGCTCTCCTTTCAGAACGTGCGAGAATCGGAAACTCCTTTTCTTCGCGTTCTGGAAGGATCGAGAGGCATCGGGCCCGTTAATCCAAATTGGATTAACGAGAGCCGATTATTGGGTTTTGTTGACGCACCTACCAAATGTCAAGCGCTAATTGTCTCGTGACGTCACGGCGCCGGTTACCGCTCCCACGGCTTCGAGGATCGCTCGCTCTCGCGATTACTAATCATCCGAACCGAGAAGACGATAGACGCAATTCCAAACCCTAAGAGTTTTCCCGAGCACCAAGTGCACCGAACTAAAATTAGTCGTTTTCGTTGCGTGTAACCCGTTTCTTGTTTTTCGTCGCGTCTCGTCGTAATTGTGTGTTCGTGTTTGTCTGTGAGCGTAATTCGGCTGTGTAAATTTGTAACTGTGACATTAAATGTGGCTGGACTCCAGCAAAGAAAAAACAAGTGAAACCAAGTAAAAGTTTCTCGACACAAATCCTTTCCCATACATTACTATATCTACATTAGATATGTAATATACATTTAATAACTATATCATTATTACTATATCTACATTAGATATGTAATATACATTTAATAACTATATCATTATTACTATATCTACATTAGATATAATGTAATATGATTATCCCTTCCCACAGATCAATGCATATATAGTAACAGTATCATTATTACTATATCTACATTAGATATGTAATATACATTTAATAACAATATCATTATTATTATATCTACATCAGATTTAAATTAATATACTGACTTAATCCCACAGACCAATGTACATTTAATAACAATATCATCATTACTATATCTACATTGGATCTAATGTAATATACTGATTCCTTCCCACAGATCAATGCACAGATTGTAACATTATCGTCATTACTATATCTACATTAGATATGTAATAAA
The DNA here is from genome assembly GCF_907164935.1 of Osmia bicornis bicornis. NCBI lineage: Eukaryota > Metazoa > Arthropoda > Insecta > Hymenoptera > Megachilidae > Osmia > Osmia bicornis. Next base: position 11,776,458 of record NC_060220.1, read on the forward strand.
CACTTAATAACAATATCATTATTACTATATCTACATTAGATCTACTGTAATATACTGATTCCTTCCCACAGATCAATGTACGCTACATAACAATATCATTATTAATATATCTACATCAGATGTAATTTAATATACTGATTTAATCCCACAGACCATTGTACATTTAATAACAATATCATTGTTACTATATCTACAGTGGATCGAATGTAATATACTAATTCCTTCCCCTAGATCAATGTACATTTGATAACAATATCATTATTACTATATCTACATACCAGATATATATCGTAATATACTGATCCCTTCCCACAGGTCAATGTACATATAATAACAGTATCGTTATTACCATAGCTACATTCGATATGTAATATACATTTAATAACAATATCATTGTTACTAAATCTACTTCAGATGTAATTTAATATATTGATTTAATCCCACAGACCAATGTACATTTAATAACAATATCATAAGTACTATATCTACATTGGATCTAATGTAATATACTGATCCCTTGCCACAGATCAATGTACCTTTGATAACAATATCATTATTGCTATATCAACATTAGATATAATGTAATATACTGTGTAACCGATCGATTAGACCGTCGATACGTCACATAGTGTAGGGGCCCATAGAGCCGGCCCCACTGTCATGTCATGGTACGAATCGCGCAAGCGTAAGATTCCCCTTCGCTGCCTAGAGCACCCAGCGATGTGCCTGCCGATCCGCGAAACGAGCAGTTGTCGTCGAGGCTCCAATGCGAACAGACGCATCTTCAGCTCTTATAAAATTATCCGACTACACGCACTCACCGCAAGCAGATCAGCAGCTACGAAGTATCGTGCTCTGGTCTCGCTTCCGAGATTGCTTCCGCGCTCATGAGCAACCTATGTCATTTTCTCTAATCAACCGAATTCCTGCTAATTCGCAAGAGAAGGGAATTTGAACTAGCGAGCCATGAGACGTGTGAGGGAGTCGGTGCCCGCGTTAGTATACGAATTTTCCATATAGAAAGGGACGGCTCGACGGCAGGTATCCACGCGCCGAGCAAAGCGTTAGACAAAGCATACTTCTGCGGGAAGCCGTTAAATTCCGTTTCGCGTGCGAATTATGTTTGTCCCTGGCCTCGAACGTCAACCACGGTCGCGTCTTAAAACTATTTGTACACAGCGTGCCGCTAACCGACCATCGTGACCGTTAGAAGAACACTTCGATGCAATGGGGCTCCGCGATCTTCGTCGTAACAAGGAAAATAAAATGATTGTGATATTTTCCTCTCTTCAATCTGAGTGTTTTGTCCTTATTTTCTCTCCCCGTCTCTATCCTACGAAATCGTACTCCTAAGGAAGAGCACGGTTACAACTGATCCCTTCCCACTGTCAATAACAGTATCGTTATTACCATACCTACATTAGATATGTAATATACATTTAATAACAATATCATTGTTACTATATCTACATCAGATGTAATTTAATATACTGATTTAATCCCACAGACCAATGTACATTTAATAACAATATCATAAGTACTATTTCTACATTGGATCTAATGTAATATACTGATTCCTTCCCACAGATCAATGTACATTTGATAGCAATATCATTATTACTATATCTGCATTGGATCTAATGTAATATACTGATTCTTTCCCGCAGATCAATGTACATTTGATAACAACATCATTATTACTGTAGCTACATGACATATAATGTAATATACTGATCCCTTCCCACAGATCAATGCGCATTTGATAACAGTATCGTTATTACTATATCTACATTAGATATGTATTATACATTTAATAACAATATCATTATTACTATATCTACATTGGATCTACTGTAATATACTGATTTAATCCCAGCCGGACGATATCTGGGGTAAGCTGAAGGAAGTTGATGCAGTAGAATGCGCTCAACTGACACAGATGCGTCAGGTACTTGATACAATGAAAGTTGCGACGGAGAAGCAACGCAACGTTTCAAACGCCATTAAGGAGGGCATTCCACGTTTGGGCGAACTGGTCGACATTATGACCTTCAGCAGAGTAACGCGTTGTAAAGCGATAAGGGCGTTACAGGTAGCGCCTATGTCCCCGGCCACACCTCCCCGCACTCCGGCTCCGATTTGTCCTCCTCAAAAGAGGGGCAGGGCAGCGGTCTCCAGCCCGGATGATCAGGAGGAGGAGAAAAGGAGGAAAACGGTGGTCCAGGAAATGGAAACCTGGACCACTGCTACAAAGAAGTGGGCAAAGAAGAAGAACTCCTCCGACAGCTTTGGGGCACCCCAAAAGGGGAAAAATGCCGACACCCCGCCCAACTTAAAAAAGGGCGGGAATAAGAATAAGGAGCCTGCAAAGAATCCGGGTGAAAACAAGAAACCTGATGGGACTCAGGCTTCGAAGGCGACGAAGACGAAGAAGAAGAAGAAGATGACGAAACCTCGCCAGCGCTCGAACCGGAGCACTATGGTTGTCAAGCCAGTGGAGGGCAAGACTTATGCGGAAGTCCTCGGGGCAATACTTAAGAAAGTGCGCCCCGAGGATACCGAGACGGTTATCCGTACGGCTCGCAAAACGAAGGAGGGCGCCTTCCTCCTTGAGTTGGACCGCTGCGGTAACCAGATTGCTCTCCAGCGGACGATTCAAGAGGCCGTGGGGCAGTCCGGCGAGGCCGGGATCCTCACCAGCCGTGTTCGGCTAGAAGTCCTGGACATGGACTGCCTCACCACTTCCGCGGAAGTGGAGGAAGCGGTGCGGCGCGAACTCGGCGACGACATGTGCGGTCAGCTCAAGGTCGCCGTTTTTGCGCCGAACGCGCGTGAGCTTCGAATGGCGCTCGTCGAACTCGACGAAAAGCCGGCCCGAAAGCTCCTGGAAAAGGGGAAGTTGTGCGTCGGTTGGATCCGTTGCCGTCTACGGCAGCGGACGGACGTGCAGCGCTGCTTCCGATGTCTTGGATTCGGGCACCGCAAGCAGGAGTGCAAGGGGCCGGACCGCAGCGGCCTCTGTTGGAAGTGCGGCCAACAGGGGCACAAGGCGACCGCCTGCACCGCCAAACCGTGCTGCTTCCTCTGCTCCGATGGAGCAGAGGGTGAACAGCCCCTCAGCACGTTCCAGGCTCCGGGGCATGCAAGGCGTTCCGGGTTGCCCTGGACAAGGCGAAGGGTCGGAAAGGACCTTCTTCGTCCTCCAGGGCAACCTAAACAGGAGTAGGGTCGCCGATGATCTGCTGACGCAGCTCGTTCACGAGCACCGTGCTAGCGTGGCGATCATCAGCGAACCCTACCGAACCAGAGCTAATTGGCACGTAGACAGCTCCGGCTCCGCGGCGATTTGGGTCGTCGACTCCCTTGTAAGGATCGCGAATCGTGGAGCTGGATGCTGCTACGCGTGGGTGACGACGGAGCCACCCACATTCGTGAGCTGTTACCTCTCCCCCAACGACAGTAGTCAGAGATTCAGGGACAAGCTCGAGGCCCTTGAGGACGATCTCCGCGATATCCCCGGCGGACTTGTTGTCGCCGGGGACTTTAACGCGCGGGCCATAGAGTGGGGCATGCCGCAACCCAACACCAGAGGTAAACTGGTGTTGGAGATGGCTGCCCGACTCGGCCTTGTCGTCCTCAACGTCGGTACAACACCAACGTACCGGCGACCGGGCTTCGGGTATTCGATCCCTGATATCACGCTGGTGTCAGAGGATCTGGTCCGCAAAGCCGTTGGTTGGAGGGTGATGGATGACTTCACCGGTAGTGATCATCAGTACATCACCTTCCAGCTCATCGACGCGACACGAAAGCAGCCAGCTGCTAGCGCGCGTCGACCATCTGGCTGGAACGCAGCCAAGATGGACGGTGAAAAATTCGTCGCAACCTTGCTCGACGGCGCTCGGCACATTCCACCAGTGCCCGAGGACGCCAATGATGTCGGCGCGGTGGACGCTCCAGTGGACGCAACCATGGGGCTCATCCACCGCGCATGCGATGCGTCCATGCCTCGCAAGAGGCCTTGGAAAGGCAGGACGCAGGCGTACTGGTGGAATGACCAGATCGCCGAGCTCCGGTGGCGTTGCCATCGATTGCGCAGGTTGGCGCAACATGCCGCCGGCCGACCTGAGGTGGCGGAAAAGGCTGCGGCTTACAAAGCCGCCAAAAAGGCCTTGGGCAAAGCCATCCAGACGAGCAAGGAATGCAGCTGGAAGCAGCTCTGCGACGAAGTGGACCAGGATCCTTGGGGGAGAGGCCCCACCCACACAGGTCATGGACCAAAGGAAGGCTCAGAATGTCGTGGATGCTCTGTTTCCGACCCATCCAGTCACTGTGGGGATCCGACCGACTGGCGGGGAGGAGGAGAATATCCCGCTGTTCAGCGCCGAGGAGCTCATGCTCGCAGAACGCAGCATGAAGTCCGGTAAGGCCCCAGGCCCCGACGGCATACCGGCAGAGGCGATTAAGGCAGCTGCCCTGGCCTCTTGCTCGGTATGTACAACGGGTGCCTGAGAGCAAGAGTCTTCCCAGCCCGGTGGAAGCTGGCACGCCTTGCCTTGATCTCCAAGGGCAAAGGCGACCCCGATTCTCCATCATTTTATCGCCCCTTGTGTATGTTAGACATAGCGGGGAAGATGATGGAGCGATCGCTCAAGCCGCGATTGGCGGTCGCTGTTGAGCAAGCCGGGGGCCTCTCCCACCGGCAGCACGGCTTCAGAAAAGGGCACTCCACGATTGATGCGATCGCCAAGGTGACCGGGGCAATACGCCAGGCCGAAACCGCCTGTCATAAGGCTAGGCCCATAGAACTCCTCGTGACCCTCGACGTGAGGAACGCGTTTAATTCGACTAGGTGGAGCGACATGCTCTATGCGCTCGAGCGGTCCTTCAGGATATCTCCCGTATCTCGCAACGATGATGAGAGATTACCTGAGGGACCGCCGGCTGTCGTATGTGACAGCACAGGCCATCAGGATGAAGGAGGTCACCGCCGGAGCGTTGTCATTATTACTATATCTATATTAGATATAACGTAATATACTGATCCCTTCCCACAGATCCATGTACATTTGATAACAACATCGTTGATACTATATCTACATTGGATATAATGTAATATACTGATCCCTTCCCACAGATCAACGTACATATAATAACAGTATACTTATTACTATATCCACATTAGATATAATGTAAAATACTGATTTATTACCACAGACCAATGTTCATTTGATAACAATATCAATATTACAATATCTACATTAGATATAATGTAATATACTGATATGGTCCCACAGACCAATGTTCATTTAATAACAACATCGTTGATACTATATCTACGTTGGATGTAATGTAATGTACTAATCCCGTCCCACAGATCAATGTACATATAATACCAGTATCTGTTCAGTATTGGTGCAAGCGAGAGCGAGCGATCCTCGAAGCCAACGGTTGTTATGATTCTCCGTCTCTCGCTCTCCTTTCAGAACGTGCGAGAATCGGAAACTCCTTTTCTTCGCGTTCTGGAAGGATCGAGAGGCATCGGGCCCGTTAATCCAAATTGGATTAACGAGAGCCGATTATTGGGTTTTGTTGACGCACCTACCAAATGTCAAGCGCTAATTGTCTCGTGACGTCACGGCGCCGGTTACCGCTCCCACGGCTTCGAGGATCGCTCGCTCTCGCGATTACTAATCATCCGAACCGAGAAGACGATAGACGCAATTCCAAACCCTAAGAGTTTTCCCGAGCACCAAGGGCACCGAACTAAAATTAGTCGTTTTCGTTGCGTGTAACCCGTTTCTTGTTTTTCGTCGCGTATCGTCGTAATTGTGTGTTCGTGTTTGTCTGTGAGCGTAATTCGGCTGTGTAAATTTGTAACTGTGACATTAAATGTGGCTGGACTCCAGCAAAGAAAAAACAAGTGAAACCAAGTAAAAGTTTCTCGACACAAATCCTTTCCCATACATTACTACATCTACATTAGATATGTAATATACATTTAATAACTATATCATTATTACTACATCTACATTAGATATGTAATGTACATTTAATAACTATATCATTATTACTACATCTACATTAGATATAATATAATATACTGATCCCTTCCCACAGATCAATGTACATATAATAACAGTATCATTATTACTATATCTACATTAGATATGTAATATACATTTAATAACAATATCATTATTATTATATCTACATCAGATTTAAATTAATATACTGACTTAATCCCACAGACCAATGTACATTTAATAACAATATCATTATTACTATATCTACATTGGATACAATGTAATATACTGATTCCTTCCCACAGATCAATGCACAGATTGTAACATTATCGTCATTACTATATCTACATTAGATATGTAATAAACACTTAATATCAGTATCGTTATTACTATATCTACATTAGATCTACTGCAATATACTGATTCCTTCCCACAGATCAATGTACATTTAATAACAATATCATTATTAATATATCTACATCAGATGTAATTTAATATACTGATTTAATCCCACAGACCATTGTACATTTAATAACAATATCATTGTTACTATATCTACAGTGGATCGAATGTAATATACTAATTCCTTCCCATAGATCAATGTACATTTGATAACAATATCATTATTACTATATCTACATACCAGATATATATCGTAATATACTGATCCCTTCCCACAGGTCAATGTACATATAATAACAGTATCGTTATTACCATAGCTACATTCGATATGTAATATACATTTAATAACAATATCATTGTTACTAAATCTACTTCAGATGTAATTTAATATATTGATTTAATCCCACAGACCAATGTACATTTAATAACAATATCATAAGTACTATATCTACATTGGATCTAATGTAATATACTGATCCCTTGCCACAGATCAATGTACCTTTGATAACAATATCATTATTGCTATATCAACATTAGATATAATGTAATATACTGTGTAACCGATCGATTAGACCGTCGATACGTCACATAGTGTAGGGGCCCATAGAGCCGGCCCCACTGTCATGTCATGGTACGAATCGCGCAAGCGTAAGATTCCCCTTCGCTGCCTAGAGCACCCAGCGATGTGCCTGCCGATCCGCGAAACGAGCAGTTGTCGTCGAGGCTCCAATGCGAACAGACGCATCTTCAGCTCTTATAAAATTATCCGACTACACGCACTCACCGCAAGCAGATCAGCAGCTACGAAGTATCGTGCTCTGGTCTCGCTTCCGAGATTGCTTCCGCGCCCATGAGCAACCTATGTCATTTTCTCTAATCAACCGAATTCCTGCTAATTCGCAAGAGAAGGGAATTTGAACTAGCGAGCCATGAGACGTGAGAAGAAGTCGGTGCCCGCGTTAGTATACGAATTTTCCATATAGAAAGGGACGGCTCGACGGCAGGTATCCACGCGCCGAGCAAAGCGTTAGACAAAGCATACTTCTGCGGGAAGCCGTTAAATTCCGTTTCGCGTGCGAATTATGTTTGTCCCTGGCCTCGAACGTCAACCACGGTCGCGTCTTAAAACTATTTGTACACAGCGTGCCGCTAACCGACCATCGTGACCGTTAGAAGAACACTTCGATGCAATGGGGCTCCGCGATCTTCGTCGTAACAAGGAAAATAAAATGATTGTGATATTTTCCTCTCTTCAATCTGAGTGTTTTGTCCTTATTTTCTCTCCCCGTCTCTATCCTACGAAATCGTACTCCTAAGGAAGAGCACGGTTACAACTGATCCCTTCCCACTGTCAATAACAGTATCGTTATTACCATACCTACATTAGATATGTAATATACATTTAATAACAATATCATTGTTACTATATCTACATCAGATGTAATTTAATATACTGATTTAATCCCACAGACCAATGTACATTTAATAACAATATCATAAGTACTATTTCTACATTGGATCTAATGTAATATACTGATTCCTTCCCACAGATCAATGTACATTTGATAGCAATATCATTATTACTATATCTACATTAGATATAATGTAATATACTGATCCCTTCCCACAGATCAATGTACATATAATAACAGTATCGTTATTGCTATATATACATTAAATATGTAATATAGATTTAATAACAGTATCATTATTACTGTATCTGCATCAGATGTAATCTAATATACTGATTTAATCCCACAGACCAATGTACATTTAATAACAATATCAATATTACTATATCTTCATTAGATATAATGTAATCCCACAAAAAGTACATTACATGTAAAAAAAGGTAACGCCAAGTAGTTTAGGCACTATATGGTACATATTTTGTGAATTTTCTAAAAAAGTAATGGATATCATGCAAAACCAGCCAAATATTGAGTTATATATATTTTTCTAATTATTTAAACTTGGGGTTTGGCTGCCTCGTTGCGATTCAACAAAATTTGTTGAACCATGACCACAGCGCCCTGAATTGGACCTTCCTCTTTCGAACGAACCCTCACCCAGTCCCAAATCTTCTCATATAAGGACGAAAAGTGTATTCCCGTAAACCCCTTTTTAGGCCCATTTGCCGGTAATGTCACATGCCTGCATTACCTGCGTTTACCCCCTTAACCTGGGTATCGGTTTTTGTGACCATTCCTGAAGGACACCACCGATCTCTGATTTTATTCTATATAAACACTCATAGTGACCACTGTGATCAGCTTGCAAACAATGGTCAGAACTGATAATCCAGTTTTTGAGTTAAAAAGTCACAAAAAATGACTATCAGTCGTTTAATAGAGGAGGTTCGCTCCAATAAAGTCGATAATGTATTCACAGGTTTGGAATAACGTACAACAAATTTTGTTGAATGGCAAGGAGGCAGCCAAACGCCAAGTATAAATAATTAGAAAAATATATATAACTCAATACTTGGCTGGTTTTGCATGATATCCATTACTTTTTTAGAAAATTCACAAAATATGTACCATATAGTGCCTAAACTACTTGGCGTTACCTTTTTTTTACATGTAATGTCCTTTTTGTGGGATATCACGACGTTTTCGGGGCCACACTGAAATGCATTGTGTATTAGTGCAAAGAGGTGCTGCGCTCATAATGCCTAAACTATAATACTTGGCCTAACCTTTTTTGTACATGTAATGAAATTTTTGTGGGTTAATATTTATTTTTTCAATTACTTTATATGTGTGAAATGAATTTAGAATTAATCTCTGGGGCATTGAGTGTCATGTATTTTTGTAGCGATGGGATGGTTTCCTAAGTTACTTCTTTCAAAGAACATCATGTATACATCTTTTGCACCTCTTGGCCACTGTTTCTTATATTGAATTGTGTCATCATCAATGTATACGAACGTCTTTTTTGAATGCTTTATATAGCATGTGTAATCTTTCTTGCCTTTACTATTACTATCAATATACAATAGAGCGCTTGTTGCCCTAGATGTATTTTGGGCAATGTGTATGCTTTCTGTATGCGCGGCTACGATGTTAGGTCTTTTAATGTCCACAATTTTACCATTTTTATTGTGAAATAGCGGTAATTGTATTATGAAAACATTTTCAGCTGTCGTAATATCACTTTTTGAAAGTATACCCTTCTGCCCACAATGAGTACATACAGCATCATCCACTGTGTTCCATTCCGAATAGGTGTTAATGATATCCTGGAATGTTATTTTTTTTCCTTCCACCTCAGATAAGGGTAGTGTTAAAATTACATTGTCCTCTGTGTTAACAGATGTTTGATGGCAACATTTACAACGTATTATGTGAGTTAACTCATGTTTCACAATCGCTTGGATATCAGTATAACTATTTATAATATGCAAGAAAAATTCAGATGCGTCCTGTGGAATTTCTTGTACGAAAGTACCACCCGCATGTTGTCTAACAGCAAAAGAGTTAAGTATCTGTACATCAGTGGCTACGTAAGCTTGGGCTACAGCTGTCATAGCATCTGAACTTGTACGTGTCAATAACTTTCGGCGCATACTATCACAGCAAACTATACATTGCAATATAACATTAGCATATCCAGAGACGTGGTCAGCATTAATGAATCCTTTAACCGAGACATCTGCACGGATTGTTGTCGCATTATCTGTATGTACTGGGTCAAAGAATGGACGAGTTTTGGAAATTGAAGTCCATTGTATATCATGAATTTTCTGTCTTCGTACCGGCTTACATTTCAGTTAAATCTGGCCTATAAACACTTCGCAATCTGTTATATTCTTGTATAACCAATGTATTTGCCTTCACCATGCATGGATCGAAATTAATTATATGCAAGCCGTTTAAAGTCGTTACTCGAGATAAAGCCACGTAAGCCTGACCGCAACTGAAAATACTATTACCTATATCGACTACAGCTGTCTTTACGCTTAATCCCTGGCATTTGTGAATGGTGATTCCATAACTGAGAGATATTAGAAATTGATATCGCAGGACATAGGCTTTATCCATTATTTCAAACTTGGAAGTAATTCTTTGTAAAGAATGCACAGTACCTGTTGATAATCGAAACTGCACTGTGTTGATGTCTTCGCTATCCGGTGCTCGTAAGAATCCAACAATTTCTCCAATAGTACCGTTTACGAGGCCCAATGTAACATCTATATTACGCCTTAACATCACCTTGGCACCAAGTTTGACAGTGATAATTCTATGTAAACCAGCTGTTTGCGAATTATCCTCCTCGTATTTATCTAACAGTTTGTGCCTGTCTAATTTGTGCGTGTCTGTCTAACGTAGAAAATATACAAATTGCGTCAAACGGCAAATTTTGGACATAATTGCATAATTCATTTAATCTGTCTTCACTACGTTCAGAGTAAAAAGGAATTGTCCTCGATTGTAGTGTGGCAATATCTTGTTCCGTAAAAACACCAAAACGAACTCTCGATAGAAGCTCGCGGTAAACATTGTCTTCTCTTTGCCGCATATTTATGCATAGTTCGTCATAGTGAAATAAATCTACCCACAAATTCGATATTGCCAATGATCCCAAGTATTTCTCATTTTTAACATTTGTAATCTTAACAATCGCTGGTTCTTCGCGAACTGGTGGCAACTGTAACAAATCGCCAAATAACAGAATATGTTTACCACCAAACCATCCGTCCTGGTCTTCCAAGGTATTAAATACCTCCATTAGTCTCATATTTATATACATTAATGTGATGTTGGAAATCATGGACACTTCATCTATTATAAATAGCACAGTATTTTTCAACTCATCCCGTAATGTTTTCAGAGCCATGCCAGACAAAGGTCTGTATGGTGCTGTATGACCATGTTCCACGGGAAGCTGAAATAATCTATGCACCGTTAAACCGTCGATGTTAAACGCTGCTATTCCAGTAGGGGCTATTACTGCTGTATCTTTCTGTAACCGTACCTTTGTCCAACAACGAATTGTCTTAATCAAAAAGCTTTTTCCAGTTCCTCCTTCTCCACTGACATAAAGACGCAGTACTTGTTGACTCGAACCATCCGACTTGTTAATAATCATTTTTGTTACGTTATCAAAAATTCTTTTTTGGTCTATATTCAAGTCGTGTATGTACTGCGTAAGATGACAATCGGTAACTTTATTGTCTACCTCTCGGAAATCTTGCATCGCTCCTGCGGCCTCAAGCGGTTCATACTGTATACGATGATCCATCTGATTCGAAGAAATGGAATCTTTAATCTCATTATCCTGTTGTTGTTTAATATATTTAGTAATTAATTCTGTGGTATGATTGAAAGCCTCTTGAAGTTCTTCCAAACGTTCATGATATTGAACACCATTCATAATATATGTCTTACTTGATGCAAGTGCTTCTGCATAAGTATCGTAACGCCCTCGCAACTCCTCCAACTGTCTCCACGGCTTAAATAGTAATAACAGGGAATAGTAGTACTTTTCTGGATTAATACTTCTTTTGTACGTATAATGATTAATTAAATAAGGACGATCACGTTTCTTTAAATACAAACAGGTATTTGAGTCATAAAATTGAAGTGTACATCGAGTCGTTTTAATTTTAGAAATATCATACCACCTAGCAAAATCATACAAATTCCATGTTTCTAACTCTGTAGGCCTATTAGGGTAATAATTGTCAATTATTGAAGGGCAAAAAATATCTGTAGAATCAGAATCGAGTCGTCCAATTTCTCTTTGAGTTTTTAGTTTTCGATTTCTTATTTGGTTTACATCTAACCATCGAAATGTCGTGTGAGGATCAGTAATATGCAATGGAATGGCGCCGCATTCTCTATTGTTCAAAGTATGTAACGCGATATTCCATAAACAAGCACGAATTGATTTCGTACTATTAATTACATCAAAAGTATTAACACCATCACTGCATTCAGTTTTGGTAGTGTACTTTGTGCAATACCAATTTAACAGAGTAGATTTTTCACCGATAAACTGAATATCCATATTTCCTTCCCACGCTGTTAGGATAACCGGATTATAATCATTGATACTTCTTTCACGATCATTACGTGGAAGATCGTATAATCGATTTTTGCTCCTCAGTTGCTTCCTATTTGCTATACTGTCGTTGTGATAATGCCGTGATAATACTGTGATAATGCCGTTGATGCGTATTGACCCGTCGATGTAATTGAGGTGATACTTCTTTGTCGGGTATCTTACAAGTCACGTATTTCAAAATAAATTTAATTACATCCTCATTCGGAGACTGTCCCAATATTGGTGCACCTTCTACCCACAATAGTATGTGCCAATGCGGTGTTCCTCTATTTTGATATTCACGCCTTACGAAGTAATGTTTTATTTTACCGATTGGATTATCGGCTGAACAAATAAACTGTAATATTGCCTGAAACTTGTTTTCCATAAATCTCGCTGCCGAAATGGGATCTAATGCGATTAATTCACTTGTCGATTTTATTGAACGAAGAGTAGGACTAACTTCTCTAATGTAATCAGCTAAATCGGACCATAGCCATTCAGCCGGATTTAGTGTTACAAACCATGTTTCTCATTCATATTCACGAGTCATAACATTAACATCGTTCCGTACTTTTTGCCAATACTGTCTGGTGTTTGGCGATTTTCCGAAAATTGTATCTAGATTTCCTTCTAATTTATTAGCAGACATTAATTGTAAAAATTCGGAAGCAGTATATCTTATCTTCGGATTGACAGTGTTAAGCACCTACCTGAACCTGGCACCCGACTTTGAAAAAATCAATTTTTTCCAATTGCATTGTATTCTCCTTCGTTTGTACCCGTTTGTACCACTTTTCTTTTCGTTTGTACCCAAAGGGGTGAAAAGATATCAGGGGGTGAAAATAGCCTAGCACCCCACTTTAACATTTTTCAAATCTTTTTACGGGTGCTGTTTCTTAATCGTTTGTACCCGTTTGTACCACCTTCAGTTTCGTTTGTACCCCAAGGGGTTCGTTTGTACCGACTTTTGAAAAAACTCGCAAGGGGTAACTTCGCCATTTTTGAAGATTTTTCAAATCTTTTTACGGGTGCTGTGTCCTAATCGTTTGTACCCGTTTGTACCACCTTCACTTTTGTTTGTACCCCAAGGGGTTCGTTTGTACCGTCTTTTGAAAAAACCTGCAAGGGGTAACTTCGTCATTTTTTAAGATATTCGAAATCTGAAAGCGGGTGCTGTTTCCTAATCGTTCGTACCCGTTTGTACCACCTTTACTTTCGTTTGTACCCCAAGGGGTTCGTTTGTACCGTCTTTTGAAAAAACCTGCAAGGGGTAACTTCGTCATTTTTTAAGATATTCGAAATCTGAAAGCGGGTGCTGTTTCCTAATCGTTTGTACCCGTTTGTACCACCTTTACTTTCGTTTGTATCCCAAGGGGTTCGTTTGTACCGACTTTTGAAAAAACTCGCAAGGGGCAACTGCGCCATTTTTTAAGATTTTTCAAATCTCCTTGTGGGTGCTGTTTTCTAATTGTTTATGCATTAACGCGTATATTTGTGCTACATATTAAGTACCTTCAAATATTTTCTAATGACTACCTGTTCAAGATTGTCGATAATGAATGATCAAGGTTGTCGATAATATCGATCACTATACAGGGTGTTACCTGTAATGTTACTCACGATTTCACATTTACAGTTCTATAAATCAAGTAATACGTTAGTAAAAATATTATGTAATATGTGTTTTGAATTCGTCTCGATGTCCTCTAAATATAGTAAACAAGAAAAATATATGGTCCTATTTATAAAACCCAAGGTGACCCCGACGTCGCCATAAAAGCAAACTATTTTCAAAGTTTTTGTTACTGATATCTATTGTGCACTTCATACCCTGCAACTCTTGCTGTAAAATTTTTTTAATCAGATGGCTGCAAGTGGGTTAAAAATCGTGAGTAACATTACAGGTAACACCCTGTATATCTGAGAAGACTTGTTCACTCATCATCAAATTTGATTCCGCCGTCCATAATCTAAATAATTACCGAGAAAAACATTACTGTTTCCAACAAAGAATTATTTTCGCGACTCAACAGCACATACAATGCAACGTAGCGAAGTGTAACACGCCTATTTTGATGAAACTTTGGGGAAATATAGGTTTGATAAAAATATTCAACACGTATTTTCTTTTATCTGCCATCGTCCATGTTATGGGGGTGGAAACAGTTTTGCGTTGTTTTCTGTTATTCAGCACATAAGAGATCTCAATCATTACAAATAGTTCGTTTCTTTTAACGAGCCACTATAGAGTTTCCGACCAACGCATAGACGATGAAATACAGTAGGTCGTAGATGTGAAGTTAGTAATACTAGTTACGCAATATTTATAGTCTTTATGTCATTAATATAAATAATATACAAAAATGGCGCAGTTGCCCCTTGGTGCTTTTTTCAAAAGTCGGTACAAACGAACCCCTTGGGGTACAAACGAAAGTAAAGGTGGTACAAACGGGTACAAACGATTAGGAAACAGCACCCGCTTTCAGATTTCGAATATCTTAAAAAATGACGAAGTTACCCCTTGCAGGTTTTTTCAATAGACGGTACAAACGAACCCCTTGGGGTACAAACGAAAGTGAAGGTGGTACAAACGGGTACAAACGATTAGGAAACAGCACCCGTAAAAAGATTTGAAAAATCTTCAAAAATGGCGAAGTTACCCCTTGCGAGTTTTTTCAAAAGTCGGTACAAACGAACCCCTTGGGGTACAAACGAAACTGAAGGTGGTACAAACGGGTACAAACGATTAAGAAACAGCACCCGTAAAAAGATTTGAAAAATGTTAAAGTGGGGTGCTAGGCTATTTTCACCCCCTCATATCTTTTCACCCCTTAGGGTACAAACGAAAAGAAAAGTGGTACAAACGGGTACAAACGAAGGAGAATACAATGCAATTGGAAAAAATTGATTTTTTCAAAGTCGGGTGCCAGGTTCAGGTAGGTGTGTTCAGCTTATGATAAATACCACTCTGAATGCAGCGCATATTCTTATCGTTTAATAAAAAGAACACATGTTGAATGTTCAATCTAAACTGCGAATAGTTGTTTCGACATTAATCTGGATTTAACGAAGTCAAAGTTTCGTATAGGAATTAATCTATCCTGATTTACTCCATTTCTTCCATTAGGATATAAATCCGGGAAGCACAAAACATCCAAGTTCTTGAAACGATTATCAAGAGCATGCGTTTCGACTTTCAGCATCTGATACAAATCAGTAGACGTACTGTTTACTCTTTTCCCATACATAGGATATACAGTATAATGTTCGTAATATGAGTCTGGATCAGTAATCTGCGTTAGCATAGCGTTATGCTTGTCTGTTTCATCATTCTCTGTATCAATATTATTTACTGTAAATTCTGTTTGTTTTAATTCATCGGAAAGTAATGTGTGTGGAGAATGTGGCAAAATAATTTTGGAGTAAAGAGGATTGTTATTTTTCATCCATGTTAAAATGCGTAGAAGTTTTCTAACATCTACAAAATTCTCCCACACAATTTTCGATTTGGTTGGAATGCCACGAATTAGAATATACACCTCGTGATCCCAGTTTATTGCTGCAGGTGGTGGACATACTTTTTTTACAGTTTCTTCCAATGGTAAAGGCAAATGAAATACTGTTCCCTTTATTTTCTGAATCATTTGCCTTTGAGGTACCTTTTTATTTGCTATCGTACCCATTCGTTGAACACATTGAAATGCTTTAGCTCGCTGAATCAAAATTTTTTCGTAACTGTTTAATGTCGTTAGCATATCAGGTACTTCGTCAACGTAAAGATTATTCAATACACATATCGGAGGCATAGCATCTGTACGAAAATATCGTACACAATAAGAACACACGTAGTCTACTGCAATAGCGCGTGTTTTTAAATATGTGAGTAACTGCTCCCAATATTTTCCACACAAAGGTTTATTCATCTTACCAACATCAACGACATCTTTTCGACAATGCAGCTTCTCACAACATATACAGACAATCCGAGGAGTATCTATTGATCTTTTCGTTAATAGATGAAATGCATTGGCGTACTGAGACAGTATTTTATCTTCATTTAAATCTATTTGTGTACTGTTTAACATGTGATATTCACTTGCTTTTGCTTCGGCAGTTTCAGTAATTTGTTGAAGTAGTGGCACGTTTCCTGTTTCGAGAGCTCTATCTAACTTTCTTAGTTTTTGATAACTGTGACATAAGGTATTAATCAACCTCTTGACACTTCGAACTTTAGGAAAGTGCGGAAACAAAATATGAACCGCAAGCAATAAAGATCCACAAGTTTTAGGATTCAAGTAACAAGCATGCGAATGTCCGCCTTGAATATTTGCGTAATACTTTGCTCTGCATGATCCAAACTGTTGAATTAAGTATGGTATAGTTTTGATTTCCGCACATTGAAATATGGCTTACAGCAATTGCTGATACCGATCGAGTATCGCGTAGTCGTTGATTTTGCAGAATTCTGCACATTCCCAACATATTTTACGCTTCTTTTTGAATGTAGACTTAGTTAACGATAAAACGTTAGTAATTTGTCCATATTCGTTTATTACTAAACTTGTCTGTTTTAAAATGTTAGACAGAACATGGAAATCATATGCTGTGTCCGCAAAATATGCTTCCGTTGTAGAAGTATGTCTAGAAGCGCCACATAACACACTTCGTTTATCATGTATGCTCTCACAAGGCAGTGTAGATAGCTGTGACAAATGCAATTCTGCCTTTTTTCGTACAGAATTCAAAACTGTACGTATGTGACTTATATAATTCTGTCTAATGGCCAAACACCATTTAAATATGCGTTCAGATCTTATCCTTGGAGTTACAGGTGTTGCGCTTACGAAATGCTTGCTTATATTAACAATATAAGTTTCTGCTGTTTTCTGTAAAACAACACTATTGCCGCAAATGCGAAATCTGCGATACTTTTTAAGTATTTTATCCTTATGATCAATTGAACTGAACTCGTTCGTATTATAGTTGGAAAACGTATTTTCCATACCGACAACTGTGCTTCTATTTGCTATATACTGTGACCCTTTCGGGGGCTCACTCTATACAATTCGTCTATCACAATTCTGTATTATACTCGTTGGGCGCCAGCCACCCGCAGTGGCAGTCGAAAATTAGAAAAAGGGGGCAGAATGGGGGTCGTTACAAGGGATGGGACTCGAGACACTTTCGTCCTTACAATATCGTGGGGGAGTACGCAAGGAGGATTTGTCGAGGGCTAGGAGAGATCTCAGGGTAGGGAAGGTTCTCTGGAAGTTCGTACACGTTACGCGTAGGAGGATTTTTGTGGACGGGATTAATAGGGGGCTGGACAAAAGGGTTCGCAGAATATAACGTCGGATAACCGGCGCGATACGCGGACACGCAATTTCGAAGTCGAAGGTTGCCGTTGCCGAAACTCACACGATCGATATACAATTTTTATAATCCAAGGGACTCATCGTCACTCTCACACACTCCTCACTCTATAAATCTCTCCTTTTCAAATATTTCGCTAACGCTTTTCTATAAATCACTCTCTATGTGTTTCTATTAGGTAGCCTAGGCTCAATGACGGCTCGTCGTCGCTGCCGCGACGACGGGACCGTCGCGGGATGATTTTTGGGGAGGGGATGGGGAATAGGAAGGGGGCCTCTTCTGGCAACGGGATAGATCGGTTATCAATTGTCGCTCTGCCGGTGTTCGGGGTCGATGGGGCTGGCGGATCTCCTGCAGTGGCGGGTGGGCTGAGGTCTTCGGGCTCGGCGATTGATGGCTCCGTGTGGACGTTTGTATCAGCTTCTGGGCCGCTTCGTCTATTCTTCCGAAGTCCCGCGTTGCTTTTCCTTTCTGGAAGGGTTGAAGGGTCCCCTGGCAGGGGAAAGGGGTAAGGTGTTGGAAGGGTTAAGGGTCATTTTTAGGTGGGATGTGAGGTGGGAGAAGCGCAGCGATTGTAACGGGGAGGCACAGGTGTCACCACGTTACAATACATATTGTTACTATTCTGGTTAACGTTATTTTTTCGCTTTTGATAATATGCCTTCAACTTAGCTTGTAATGTACTTTTATGTTCGCTACAACATTTCCGAATGCAATTTGTACGAACGCAATGTAACATTTTTTGTCCTTTGTCATAAGTGTTGTCAGCGGGCTGTGAAAGACTTGTCATATTCTTAATAAGTACAGTTTTAAAGTTCTTGTTTATTTGTACAACAGGATTACGAGTAGAGGTGGTAGAGAAAAATTACATCGTGTTTGAGATTGAGAAATAGTAGAAATAGTTTCATCTATCCTTATTTTATGATGAAACGTGTCGTTACTCATATTATGAAATGAATTATAGAAATTTGTATGTAGCGTACAGTAGTTACGTTTTTCAAGAATTCTCACTTTCTGATCAAGTGCGGGAAGAACGTCTTTGTCGTCTTCCTGATTGTTGAACTCAGAGATATGTCGTTTCATTGTTACCAAACGTTTGCGGCAAAGAGGCTGAATGTTTGTAACTATAATAGTATTCGGCGAGAACGGCTGAATTTTTACACCATTCTCCGTAGAAGGAAACAGCGGTGGAATGTTTGTTGTAAAATTGTCGCTATATAAGCAGACAAGGGCCGTTTCATCTTAAAACTGTCGCTACAAGCAGACATCGGCTTTTTTCTTTCAGCATTGTCGCTACAAGCAGACATTGGCCTTTTTCTGTCAGAATTGTCGCTACAAGCAGACATTGGCCTTTTTCTTTCAGAATTGTCGCTACAAGCAGACATTGGCCTTTTTCTTTCATAATTGTCGCTACAAGCAGACATTGGCCTTTTTCTTTCAGCATTGTCGCTACAAGCAGACATTGGCCTTTTTCTTTCATAATTGTCGCTACAAGCAGACATTGACCTTTTTATTTCGAAATTGTCGCTAAAAGCAGACAGTGGCCGAACACTTACCAAATTGTTACTACTAACCGACATCGGTTGATTCCTGACTACCATTCGATGCAAACGGTTGTATATTCTTGTTAAAGTTATGTTTACTTGCATCAGTAATTACAATATCAGGTGAAAGTTTCGTTGTTGCATATGATGCCGATCGTGATATTGAGTGACGCCATAACTGAGTTTCCTGCGATTTATATCTTCTGGCTTGTATAAGTTGTAAAGGCAGTATTTGCACTTCATTACCCTGTACTTGGGGAAAATGTGTAATTCTCCCTGTAATAAGCATTTGTAATAAATGTGGACGCATATCTGCAAAATTATACCGTACCTTATTTGGTAAAATATTAAAAAGTAATGACGTTGCAAATGATATGGCGAATACATCACAATCACTGCCATTCGGCTGTTGTTGAACTGGTAGAAATTGTACTGTTTCATTATTAATATTATAAAAGGGAAATAATTTTTGAAGAAAAATTTTGTGATCTGGATGTAATCTTTCCTTATTTAAAGAATCGAATATAAATACTGTTTCCTTATCGTAATATGAACATACCCAATGTCCATCAATATTTGATGTACCACTAAATAAAATTTGGATATGCTTTAATCCTTCTGATCTAGGATTTATTCTCTCGGGACACTGTAACTTCCATGTTTCCTGTGGACGGAAATCACTATACTTCTGCACAAGATAATGAAAGATGTCCATATGCGTGTCTTCTAACCATTCACCTCGCCTGATAATATTCTGCAAACGATCTGTTAACTGTGGCATATTAGGCATTCAGTAAATGTACTCGTAATGTGTATAATCGTAAGAGCTTTCTTATATTATTTTATTCAATGTAAGTAATTGAAGGAAAAGTAAAAGAAATAATGAAAAGAATAAAAAAAGATAAGAAGGAAATAATAAGTAAGAAAAGAAACAGAATAAAAGAAGTAGAAAATAATTAAAATAAATATTATGTGAAACACTTACTAAGTTATGAAAAATGGCAAAAGAAACCAATCGCTCTAGAAGTGTTCGGATAGATGTTCGCGAACAAACTGCTACCATGCCCTGGATTACATATGCGCATTAGTGAAATTTACGGCAACAAGAGAGTGTCGTTCGTTGGCATAAAGAAAGGAAGCACAGTAATACTCGGATAAATGCGACCGTAAGAGAATAGATGTAATAACGAGAGGAAGCGAGATAGACGGTATAGATATACGTCGAGCAACCACGGTCGAGCTACGGCACTTCAAAGGGATGCCACGAGTAAAACAAATGAGCATCCAGTAAAGAAAATTTCATTTGTAATAATTTTCATCCACCCTCAATGAAAATTGCACCAACAGATTGCTCCGAATTTTCCAATTAAAATGAGTCGAAACACGACATAAATCGGTTTAATGTTACTTTAATTGTCTAGTAATGATTGATTTCATCAATTTAAATTGATTAATAACAAAAGTAGTCCGATTTATTTCCTGTTTGGTCTTATTTTCATCAGAAAAATATCACAAATCTATTGATAAAAGTTTTAAAGCAAAAAAATTATAAATAAAAAAGTTTCATCGTTGCATTAGTATTGTTTTACAGACATATAGTCGATTGTTTTCGCTCCGTCTTCTTTTTCACTCCCCGTCCTTTTTTACGTTCGAAGCAGTCGGGAAACTTCAAATAATGTCGGAATTAGACGATATTCGTGCATCTATACGACACAACGGCGAAAATTGTTTCTGTGTGCGATCATAGACTGTGCCCCACCAACTCTCTTCCTTCAGAAGACAGATTTTGTTCATTTTCAATCCAAACGAGCTTGTTGGATCGAAACGGATCCAAGGTATTTTTTGAATATTGCGCGGTCAGTTCAGCCGTTGGCCAACACCCTTCAGACGAATGCGCGTCAAGGGAAAAATTAACTTCGTTATGCGTCGCCGACGTGGTGTCAGTAGGGGTAGGAGGCCCAGCCAGGTCAAGCGAGACGCTGGCGGGCCTCGTTCAGTTCTTTGGAAACCAGTATTGAGCAAACAGTGCATTTTCTTCGGCCATTTTACATTGATTTCAAAGATTATCGCAAAAACACGCAGATTACTCCACACACCAAGGTACGTGATCAAAACCACACCATTCCAATTCAAACATTCAATAATAAAAGCTGCCGTTTAACGGTTTAGCCCATGACGATTCCATATCGTCATCAATAATAAAAGGCTGCCGTCTATCGGTCCAGCCCATGACGATTACATAGAGTTATCAATAATTTAGCTGCCGCACGTCGGTCCAGCCTATGGAGACTCCGCGTCTCCATACAACTTAATACGCGATCATGCATGATCCGGACTGGTTACGTTAAGAATAATCAGCAAAAACAGACACACACATACATACATCATACACACCTCACATCTATATACATTTGTATTGATAAATAAACAGTTTATCGAGGTTTTTTGGCCGCAAGGTCTTTTTTACCTCGGGGTCCAACCCCAAATATTGAGTTGTTTTTTTTTTGTGTTAATTCATCTACTATAATTCCTTATTTTATTTTCATGAATCACGAAACTCAGGCAAACGGTTTGAGTTTCGACGCTACAGAGCTACTGTTCAGATGTAAGTACCAAACAAGCAATATTTCATTTTATAATATACATTAATTTCATTTTTAATGGTTCGTGGTTTGGTTGGGTGTAGTTCTGAAAACCAATCACTCCACATTTTTTTTATTTTTTAAAACACAGTATTCTTACGTTTCTGGATACACTGATTACGAATATCATAGCGAAAAATGTGCGACTATTGGGCCATCGTAAGGCGGCCGGAACTGCTTACGCGAAAATATAACAAATTCTTTCAACAACATTATTATTTCCAAATTCTTGTGGCGGCGACGCGACAAGACAAACGTAGATAGATCCGTTTATTCAATTACTTCAGGATATTAGGATTTGCTATTTTCCGGTAGTACTGCTTACGTTTATGAGAAGCAGTTGTATTCACTGAGAAAAACGTAACAAAATTTAATTTCTGTATTTACCATGAAAATGAAGTAGTCGCCAAATTTCACTATCATATTTATTCAATAGCATATATTCAAAGCTTCGATGTAACCGTTCACAGCTCGTAAACACAGTTCGATAGCATTGTCTACGATATTCGTAATCAGCGTATAAAAGACGAAACTAGACTGCATTTTAAAGAAATAGGGGGTGATTACTTTTCGGAACTTCATCCAGAAATGCGAACGGATTATTTTCTTTTCATTCATGAAACTTCTTTTTTTCTCACAGAAATATGAAAGACATTGCGGAAGCAACAAATGATCGTAAGTATAATTGCAACTCCTGTGAAAAATTAACATATTGCATGATTAAAAAACATGGATGTTACATATCTCCTTTTTCTTTCAGAACAGCAAATAATGAATGCATTGCTGCAGCACATGCAATCCCAGCAGCAACAGCGCGATCAACAAGTAGAGCTGCTGCAGCAACAGCTGCAGCAACAACACACGCTGCAGCAGCAGCAGCAACCGCCGACCGGAGCAAGGAGCGCTGCAAACAGAGGCGGATGTGAGGCCGCCGCGAAGTGAGTTGTACACATGTAATCCAGAAAAAAATTAATACATTTGCGTCTTAAGTAATAAACAAAATTGATTATAAAATGAGTGAGATATATTATCATGTACAACTTTACGTTACAGAGAGAGGAACGGCTGCTGGCCTGAAGCGCCGCACCCCCGGCGGAAGATGGCCGCGGGGCGGGAGGGGCGGTAGGGGCGATCAAAACAAATATTTTTTACCTTATTTTAATTTTATACTTTGTATTTTATTTTAATTTAACATATCTATTTTATTTTCATTGTTTTATTTTCATTTTCATACATTATTTATACTTTCTTTTCGTTTTACTTTTTGTATTTATATATTTATATTTTATTTTCATTTGTATGTCTTATTTATAGTTCCATTTCATTTTAGTTTTTTATGTATATTCTAATTTTGTTTATTTTTTTTCATTTTTATATTATCATTTTTTAAATTTCCTATCATATTTAACTTACAATAAAACTAAGAAACATTATTCACATTGTTTTCTTTTATTTCCGTACGACATCCTACAAATATTAAACGTACCACTAAAAACTGTTAAATACAATATTTTTCAACCAAAAGAAACCGACTTCGAAATGCACTAACAAGTGTAAAATAATTTACATTTCATTTATACCAGTGTTCCACACCTATTACTACAATCTACTTCATCGTTAAATTGGTTTACTAAATACATTTCAACCTATGCGGAGGCATCGCAAAATGAAACATAGCAGAATATACGATCCTCCCAATAACGATTTCATTGCGATATGGCAAACTTGGTAAATAATAAGTCGTAAGAAATAAAATTCGAAACGTTATAGATACGGCAGAAAACATTTGTAATTGTAACGATTGTATCAGAAGTTGGTAGCACTTGTGATGTACATTCATCCATGTATACTGCACTTCACGAGGGACCAGAATTAACTCGCGTAGCTCACTAGGTCTAGGGAGATTTTTTATCGTATCTTGTATGTATCGTGTATCTTTACCATATCATCATCGGTTATCAGTTGTCGTACGTCATATATTTCCGTCCACCATTTATATGACAATGATCGTAAAATAGGAAACAAACTGTAGAGGGAAATCACACACGTTATAAAAAATCTCCCTACACCTAGTGAGCTACGTGAGTTAATTCTGGTCCCTCGTGAAGTGCAGTATACATGGATGAATGTACATCAGAAGTGCTACCAACTTCTGATACAATCGTTACAATTACAAATGTTTTCTGCCGTATCTATAACGTTTCGAATTTTATTTCTTACGACTTATTAATTACGAAGTTTGCCATATCGCAATGAAATCGTTATTGGGAGGATCGTATATTCTGCTATGTTTCATTTTGCGATGCCTCCGAATAGGTTGAAATGTATTTAGTAAACCAATTTAACGATGAAGTAGATTGTAGTAATAGGTGTGGAATACTGGTATAAATGAAATGGAAATTATTTTACACTTGTTAGTGCATTTCGAATTCGGTTTTTTTTAGTTGAAAAATATTGTATTTAACAGTTTTTAGTGGTATGTTTAATATTTGTAGGATGTCGTACGGAAATAAAAGAAAACAATGTGAATAATGTTTCTTAGTTTTATTGTTTGTTAAAGCTTAAGAGCCTTGTTAAAGTTAAAGAGCCGGAGGGGGCGGCTGCGTAGCCGGGGCTTAATTTAGGTAAATGGTAATTGTTAATGGCTTGACCAGTGTTGTTATTAACACTGGGAGCCTAAGGAAGTAGACGTGGAGACGAACCTACGTATGGCTAACGTAGGGAGCTCCAGGAGGTTGGCTATGGTGGACGAACCTACGTATGGCTAACGTAGGGAGCCACAGGAAAGGTGTAGAGTGGAGGACGAACCTACGTATGGCTAACGTAGGGAGCCTCAGGAGAGTGATATGCGGACGAACCTACGTATGGCTAACGTAGGGAGCCGCAGGAAGCGTTAGTATTAGGTCTCGTAACTTGATTGATGTACCTCGAGCGGTAAAGGTACACCTTAGTGGGTTTCTGGACAGTAAATATAATTGTACAATAGTATGTAAATTAAACTAGTATGAGTTTATTCTCTATTCCGGACCTTACAATTGTTGTGTGTAATTGTCGCGGTATTCAATGAATTGAACTCTAGGTTGCACGTTTGAAATGAGTTGAATAAATAAAGTTTAGTTTCGATTCCGCGAAGCAAGAATCTAATCCTTCTCGGTTTTCACGAACACGAGCAAATGGGGGCGGACTACAACGATTATAATAATGCTTAACAGCCGACAACGTACTGTATAGTTACTGTGAGTGCTTGAAAGGGACTTGAATACCCGATCTCGCAGAGTTTCCTCGTTGCAGAGATTATCCGAAAAGAACGTACTGACGTGTATCGAACTGATTCTAGACTTCAACTAGACCCGAGGTGCCCTTGTCGCCACCCTTTTTATACTCAAAAACTAGAGTAAAAAGGGTGGTGGGGACTGACTCTACGTGACCGGTAGGACCGCGCCCTTGCTTTGCGTTGGTCTCGAATTTTCTAGAAGACGGTTGGTGTCGGGTGCACACATCCGACTCCATATAAGGAAATTTCTTGAGAAGGGTTTGTAACACCATATAAGGAAATTTCCAAGACGGATACGTAACATCTCCCCTCTAAGATGAAACATCGTTTGTTACGATGCTTTCACCATTCGGAGTCGGATGAGTACACCAAAATTGCCAAATGATTCTATTACTTTTGAACTGAACTATTGCGATGTGTGGTGTGCGTGTATGTAATTGTGTATATGTGGGGACTTAGCTTAGGGAGTCTTTGATTGATGGCCACCGTTGCTGGTTGATCGGTTGGATGCTGGTCCTTGGAGTGGCTGGTCCCATGTTGGTGCAGGGGTGCCTGGGCGCAGTTTCCTGCGTTTCCTCAGGCTGTCACCCGGCGTCCAGGTTGTGATGTTGTCATCGGTGATCTGGGCCAGGAGCAACCCATTCTCCCAGATGTAGGACACCGCAGGTTGTCGGTTCTCCTTTCCTCGTTGCGATGCCATTGAGGTTCCCTGGTCGATTGCCTTTGGGTCTCGTGTCTGGCTGGCACGTCCAAGGTTGAACTTGCCGCTGCCTGGCTGGAAAGGTCCCTGTGATCTTATAATGGACCCGGTGCGGTACTCCTTGAGCCAACTACCCATTTGTCCGGTTTGTATTGCGATCGTCCTTTGCGGTGTTTAAATTATCTGCTGCTATGTTGCGGGTTTCAGTCAGTCTTGTGATTAGATGAGTGAGGTAAGTTCCATAAGTATCCAATTCTTCTCCTTCTGGAAAAGAACTTGGTTGTCGGGCTGGTTTTCCAAAGATCAGCTCGTGCGGGGTGAAATTGGTAGCTTCGTGAACTGACGTGTTGTAGGATAGCGTTGCGAAAGGTAGGTACAGGTCCCAGTCCTCGTATGAATCCATGTAATGTTTTAAGTATTCTATAAGTACGATATGACTTCTCTCCAGAGAACCATTGGTTTGTGGTCTGTAACCTGAAGTAGTAACTTGTTTAATTTTGAAAATTTCTGCCAAGTGCGTCATGACTTTTCCCATAAAGCTTGTTCCTCTATCCGTTAAAATTTCACGAGGTGTTCCGAAAATTGAAATGAAATGTCTCGCGAACGCATCAGCTATGGTTGTAGCTTTGATGTTTGGTAGTGCAACGGCTATGCAATATTTGGTCAAGTTATCCTGCATGGTTAAGATGTGGCGGTTTGCCCTAGAAGTCTCAGGGAGTGGTCCAACAGTGTCTAGAGCGATTTTATCAAACGCTTCCAATGGTGTGTCTGTGATTAGCATCGGTTGTCGAGTTTTCGCTCTTACTAACTTCTGTTCCTGACAGCTTTTGCATTTCCTGATGAACTCTTGAATATCATTTCTCATTCCTGGCCATGAATATTTTGCTCTTATACGTTTGTAGGTTTTTGTTACTCCTTTATGTCCTCCTAATAAACTGCTATGGGCTTCCTCTATTATTTGTTTTCGGATGTTTTCAGATGGTAACCTTATTGTTCCCAGGCATAGGGTAATCTCTATGCTGGTATCTTTAAATATTTATTAATCAGGGCTTGATATCTCTGAATGGTAGGTCGATCCTGCTTCCTGGTTATAGTCAGTCGAATATTTGTTGTCCTGGTTTCTCTGAGAGCGGTTCTCAAGTTTTGCAGTGCCGAAACGACGTCTTCTTCTTTGATTTCTTCCCAAAAATTCCGTATAACAAAAACGGTAAAGATTTGAAATTCTTGCCTGGATGTGGTAATGAATTGTCCTTTCTTTGGATTATTGTTGCAGAGGTCCTCCTTTCCGAGATAGCCAACATCGACAAGCATTCTTCCTCCAGGATCAATTAGTTGGCAATCTGCGGATGTCAAGTGTGTGTAGTTTCCCTTTGTGGTGATGAGCGTTTCTTCGCAATTTATTATTTTACAGCGGCCGTGATCATCTTGTTCTTCTTCCGATGATGAGTCTTCTGGGTGTGATGATAATGAGTCCGCTGCTGATTCATAGCAGATGGGCAGAGTATTACTAAAGTGCATTGGAGTGCTTTCTTGAATTTGTGTACCCGGTGGAGTCTGCGGTCTGGCAGGTTGTAGGGGTGGTTGTAAACCTTGGACATCTGGTCCGTCTGTTGGTGGTGTAGGAGGGTCAGGTAGTTCCACGACAGTAGACGCAGGCCTTATGGTAGTCTGACTGTTTTCCTCTTCGTCGAAAGATATTAAATCTTCAGTATTTTGTGGAGTCTCGGAAGTGGTTGGACTTGGTATGAAATGACCAGCGGTTTGAGTGGAATGCGCTATTGGCATAAATGGAGAGGTTAGGTTGATATCATCCCGTAGTTCCAACAGATTTTGTGAAGGGGTAGGTAATGGTGATTTTATGATTGGTGTGATCCTGTCGGTTGGATCTTGATGTATTTTCCTTCTTCTAATTGATCGGGGTTGAGGCGTGATTGTCGCTTCATCAGAACTGCTGGTATCTTCCGTGTATGTTGGTCTTTTCTCCCGATCTCGTCGCAATTCATGGATGCGTCGACCAATGGTATCCGGCTGAGGGTCCGGGTTTGGTATTGGCACTTTGAACTCCTTGTCTTCTCGTGGAATCAAAGGGAGACAGACTGTAGGAGGGTTCCGGGATAAAGCGTCTGCGTTTTTGTTTATTTTCCCAGGCTTGTGAATAACATCGTACTCGTACTCTAAGAGTCTTAATTTCCATTTTACTAGCCGTGAAGTGGGGTCTTTAACTGAATGTAACCAAACCAGCGGTCGATGATCCGTGACAAGTGTAAATCTTCGTCCGAAGACATATGGTCGGAAATACTGTACTGCGTATACCATGGCTAGACACTCCTTTTCCGTTGCTGAATAATTTCTTTCGGCTGGATTCAAACTTCGAGAAGCGTATGCAATTGGTAAGTCTCGTCCAATTTCCCCTTGGCTTAAAACTGCCCCAATCGCATGATCCGAAGCATCCGTCGTGATAACAAATGGTCGTTCAAAATCTGGATATTGTAATATTGGTTGTGTACAGAGTTCTTTACACAATAGTTCAAAACTCCCTTGTTGTTCTTCAGTCCATTGGAAAGGGGTTCCTTTTCCCAACAGCTGAACTAGTGGTTTTGCCTTTAGAGAGTAATCCTTGATGAATCGGCGATAGTATCCCGTCAGTCCCAGAAACTGTTGCACATTCTTCTGTGTTTTTGGAATCGGAAAGTTTTTTACGGCGTGAAGTTTCCTAGGATCTGGTTTAACCCCGTCAGCAGACAAAATGTGTCCCAGATAGGCAACCTCTTTGCGTAGGAATTCGCATTTATTAGTCTGTAGAGTAAGTCCATATTCCCTGAGACGATCGAATAGTTTTTTAACTTTAATTTCGTGTTCACGCAGCGATGAAGAAAAAACAATCATATCATCTATGAACACAAGTACGTTTTCCAGGCCTGATGTTACCCGGTTCATGACGCGTTGGAATGTCGGTGGTGCGTTCTTCAAACCAAAAGGCATACGCACAAACTCGAAATGTCCATGTGGGGTTGTAAACGCGGTCTTCTGTCTGTCCTTTGGGTTCATTTCAATCTGATGAAATCCATTTGCCAAATCAAATATTGAGAAGTATTTTGCTCCGCCTACCTTGTCTAGTATTTCTGGAATATTAGGTAATGGAAACTTGTCGCCTGTTGTTTTTTCGTTTAATGCACGAAAGTCGATTACCATTCGCCAACGTTTGTTACCATCGGCGTCCGGTTTCTTCGGTACAATCCATAAAGGAGAATTGTATGGTGAGGTGGATGGTCTAATAATACCCTGCGATAGCAGAGCTCCAACCTGTCGTTGTATCTCCTCCTGATG